>NW_009730386.1:32296-36247 GCF_000703405.1 Apaloderma vittatum
TGCAATACTAATACCATGACAAACCACCAGGCTGTTTTGCCACATAATACTCTCAGTTGAGTCATCTGGAACAAAAATCCTCTCTCGCTTATAATGAGGAATATAATCAAAAAATCCAGACATAGATTTAAGATAAATAATTATACCTGATCCCTTGATTTCAACTTTATTCTGGATTTACAGTGAGGTTGTTGAGAGTGGTTACATTTGAATACCCTTCTATAAATCAAACTGTCTTTCCAGTGAGATTTTATGAATTCCTTTGTTTTGTGACTTTTTACTCCCATATAGAAAATAAATTTTGATTTCTTCACTGTGTATGCAGAAAGTGAATAGGCACAGGCCTTTCCAGAACAGAGAAGTATTAGGAGGCACAGGTTTGCCAGAGCCTAGGGGAAGTGTAGTCAGCATAGGTAGCAGTGGTCTAGAGGATACACAACCTGTTGTGTGATGCACAACTGCCCACAGTTGCTCAGCTATAAAAGAATTTCCCTTGTATCAGATGCATTTCCCATATCCATTTGCCATGGAAATTTTTGCACTATGTGCGAAGAGTACAAGAATGCTCTCTTAGATTCACAGGATCTGTTATTTTCATTTCTATTGTAACTGCACTTGCAAAGTGCACTCTTGGAAAAAGCAGTTGTCTTGTCTTCACAAGCCACACTCAGGACACTGACACTTGTGGTCTCTTTCATGTCTCCATTTACCTGGTTTAAGCAATGTGTTGCTCAATTCGAAACAATTAAATAGTGTAAATGAGAACAGAATTAAATTTAATTTAAGCTTTCTGACATTTTGAAAAGGGGAGAGCAAAGCGTGCATTGCAATTTTCTAGAAATATATTTTTTTCTTTACATAAACCCTGAAACTGTCACATTTTGATTGATTAATCTTTTGTGAACTGTGCTTTTCTGTTTCATTCAATGCTTCCAAGACTTCTTCTCTGAAGAGTACATAAAGTTTTCAGAGATCTGTTTTTGTAATCTTAAGTGGTTAGCTTTTCAGCTCCACTGCTACCACTGTGATTTTAATTTATCAATCTACTGTCCAGTGAAATGCTGTAGAAACACTTTAGAGCCTAAACCCATCACTTATTCTTACACTTGGCAATGACAGTCTTCTCTACTTGTCAAACCAAGTTAAAAGGCACTCCTGCAATGTATACAATATTACTAATAAATTGGATAATCAATCATATGTATGGTTTGACAGTAGTACCCTGAATATACTGAATTTAAAACACATTTTTAAGAGGAAGGACTCATTACTCTTGTACTAAGAAAGAAAATACTGTGTGGACATTAAGAATTTCCCAGTCACTCTATACAATTAAAGGACACCTTGGGAAATGCTTAGGCTACTTGTTAGGCTGCTGGAAAGGTTTTTCATTACCTTACTCTAAAATGCTCTCATGAGAAACATAAGTAATTGGGGATTACATTCAATGACAGAAGAATAGTTAACAGCAAGAGGAGAAAGGCTAGGGAGATGCTGAGTACATTTACTCAGGTTTCTTTACAAACAAAAGCTACTAACTTAGTTCTAAAAAGCATCAGGCTAACAGTGTTAAGCCTAGACTGTCCCTGTAGCTGTGTAGTAAGTAGCTTTTATTAGAAGTAATTCTAATACTTAGCTGTATAGAAGTTTGTTGGGGCTAAATTTTGCCTTGAAATTCCTGCATCATTTGTGCATGTCTGAGTGCCATAAACATCTCCCAGACCAGCTGATCCCCAGAGTCTGAATATTGATCTTGATGTCTTTACTATCCTCTGCCTCACAAGCTTTGCCTAATCCTCTACAGAAAAGTGTCTAAGTGACATAATTACCTGACTGTGTGTGTGGAACTTTGAGTATTTGCCTAAAATTCAGACTGGAGAGTAAATTCAACAGTCTTCTCAAAAGACATTTCACTGGGAAAATAGTTCTTGGGAGAGGGCTTGAGGGTAAAGAAAATAGAAAAAATACAGACTAATCTTATTGCAGATAAGTTCTACCTAGTGCCTACTAAAAGATACTTTAATGGAAAACAGATTACTCTATGTCGGCTATTTTTTGTATACATATCTTGTTTGGACAATATGTGCCTTTTCAGATTAGATTTTTTAAAAAACTTTTTAGTTTTGCAGGGAAAAAAAATCTTCATTGGCAGTACTACATTCCTTGCTGTACTTTTTAAAACTCGGCTCCATATGTCTCCTGCACCTCAGGAAAAATCTATCTTGCACTTATTTAGTGAATTAATAAGTAGAATTAGAATTAAAGTTGTATTAACTTATAGTTGCAAAATTACTCTAAAATTGATCTACAATTGAAATACACAAACAGATTATGTTCAATCATTTGGCATTTTGACACAAGTGGTTGGGTATTTTGGTGGTTTTTTTTTGTTTTTAACTATTTGCTCTCATAACTGTATTATGGAGATGAATGTAGAATGCTTTTATGCAGTTATTTTTCCTCTCCCAGCTTCTTCTTTTTTTCTGTAAACTTCCAAGAATATATTAGTTGAAGGAATCACTGACAAAATATATCTTTTGGCAGTAAGGATGTCAGTAAAAAGCAGACTCTGAGGAATATTCTCTTTGCAGAATATACACCCTGAATATACACTGTAAAACAGAAGTGTCCTTCCACTTCTATCTGCAGTCTTAACTAAAATTAAATCATCTGCACAGTAAAGGTGAGATTCAGCCCAATAACTTAATTCATGTATTTGGGGATTGTAGGTAACCATACACTGAAAAGTAGCCTGAAATCTCCACTTATTTTTTTCAATAGCTCATGAAAGTCATTACCCTCTGATTGATTTTCTACTAGAGAAAATTTCCATCTCCCACTGTAAATTCTCTAAATCATCTAGTTACCCTCACCCACTCCCTTTTTATAACATCGTGTCAGTTTAGACTGATTCTCTTTTGCACTCAAAAGGAACAATTTCTAATACTCTTTTTACATGACAAGAGAAATGATTTTACAAGTGACTAGAATACTAGTTTCAAACATGAAGTTGATATGTGCCTCCTAAAAAGAGTTTGACTGAAGGAATATTACTTTTGTATTTAATATTTTTATCTTGCCCTGACAACAGAGAAGCAACTGACAGAAAAAATGGTGATAGCACTGTCAATTGAATTAAGATACATTATGCTTGGTTTGTCAACAGTTATGATGTGCAAATACATCTTTGCACCTCTGAAAGAAAAAGAGATATTAGCTAAAGGTGACTCACATGCAAGACAGAAATTGTTGTTGCCATGAAAATAACAAAAGCTATTTCTGCTCTCTTCTGCATTAGCTATTCTCAAGTCAGAATATTTCCACTGAAGTCAGTAGCATTTAATAGTGTTTGGAGCTAAGTAAATTAAAACAGAATGTGATCATTAGTTTATAAAAACCTTCTATGGCTATAGAAAATGGAATTCAAGAAAGATTACACGGTAATAATAAATTTTCAATATACAATATCATCAGATAAATAAAGACATAATAACATTCACAGGTTTATCTCAAAGATGCAGCCTGACTCTGAAAATCACAAGGGATTGGAAGGGACCTCAAAGGATCACCTAGTCCAGCCCTTCTGCCAGAGCAGAATCACCTACAGTAGATCACACAGGAACGCGTCCAGGTTGGTTTTGAATGTCTCCAGAGAAGGAGACTCAACAACCTCCCTGGGCAGCCTGTGCCAGTGCTCTGTCACCCTCACAGTGAAAAAATTTTTTCTAATATTTTTCTGGAAACACCTATGCTCATTACCCCTTATCCTGTCATTGGACATCACTGAAAAGAGCCTGTCAGTGTCCTCTTGATACTCACCCTTGACATATTTATAAACACTAATGAGGTCACCCCTCAGCCTCCTCTTCTCCAGGTTAAAGAGACCCAGCTCCTTCCGCCTTTCCTCATAAGGAAGATGTTCCACTCCCTTCATCATCTTTGTGGCTCTGC
>NW_009730386.1:37313-89353 GCF_000703405.1 Apaloderma vittatum
GACCTTATTGTGGCCTTCCACAATATCTTAAGGGGGCCCACAAGAAAGCTGATGATGGGCTTTTTAGGATGTCAGATAGTGACAGGACTAGAGGGAATGGATTAAAGCTAGAGATGGATCGGTTCTTCCCCATGAGGGCGGTGAGATACTGGCACAGGTTGCCTAGAGAGGTGGTGGAAGCCTCATCCGTGGAAATTTTTAAGGCCAGGCTGGATGGGGCTCTGAGCAGCCTGATCTAGTGGGGGATGTCCCTGCCCATGGCTGAGGGGTTTATACTAGATGATCTTTAATGTTCCTTCCAACCCTGACAGTTCTATGATTCTATGATTCAATGATTCTATACTGGCACATGGGGTTATTCTTTCCCAAGTGCAAAACTCTACGCTTGCCCTTATTGAACTTCATAAAATTTCTCCCTGCCCAGTCCTCTAGTCTGTTTAGATCTCTCTGGCAGCACAGCCTTCTAGTCTGTCAGCCAAACTCTGTCGTCAGTAAACTTTTTGAGCAAACTCTAATCCCTTGTCCAGTTCATTGATGACTATATTGAAAAGCACTGGCCCCAGCACCGACCTCTGAGGGACCCCACTAGACATAAGCCTCCAACTAGACTCTGCCCCATTGACTACAACTCTCTGACTTCTTCCCTTCAACCAATTAGCAACCCACCTCACTACTCGATCATCCAGACCACACTTCCTCAGTTTACCTATGAGGATGCTGTGGGAGAAGGTGTCAAATGCCTTGCTGATATAGACCACATATATAGACCTTGCTGATAGACCACATCCACTGCCTGGCCACCATCCATCCACCTAGTTATGTCTTCATAAAAGTCTTTGAGCAATCCTTTATTCTTCAGGTATACACAGTTTAAAGAAGGTGTAGTGTTAAGCAAAGTAAAGCCAAAATAAACAGCTTGCACAAGATTGTCTTGGTGATATCAGCTCAGAAAAAGGAAGCATGACTTTTTCTTAACAAAAACACTCTTTACTGATGAGTTTTCTTTGCCTCAGTGTGAGTATTGCAGTGTCTTTTACTGTCTTCTCTTTTAAGAGCAGCATCATGCACACAATTCTGTTGTTAATATTGCAGAGATGGCATATGTTTGTGGATAAGTAATCTGCCTGTTTACAGTGCCATTAGGAAATCGCTGACTCCACCAGTTCACAGGCTCGTTTACACCTTTCTCTGCTTCTGATTTGCTGAGTCTTTGGTATTCAACACTGTGTGAGTGATTTCCTGCAGCTTCCCTAACACAGGTTGTTGGGTTGCTAAGGAATAATTCTCAAGAAGTTAAGAGCCCTGCAGTCACCTTGATCTCAGTGCCAGTGATTATCTGTGCTAATTTTCTGCTTCATATTTTATACCTCAGCACTGACCAAAGCTTATGTTTGTCCCTTGGCATGCATAAGTGTGAACAATTATAGCTCTAAATGGAGAGAGATACTGGTTGCTTTCACAATATAGTCTCTTCAACATGTTATTACAAATGAAACATCATCAGTCAAAAAAAAAAAAGAAGAGGAAAAAACCAAAAAACATCAAGTAAGATTGGTTAGAAAAAGATATTATTTTTTCTCCTGAGTCATCCATTCTGGATTCTCTTCATTGTCGTAGGTTCATAGCCTTCTCAGTACAGATGCGGGACAACTGTTTCATAGCCAAAATGGCTACGAACTGCCTTTATAAAACCCTAGACTGCTAAAGGTCTCATACGATGTCTTGCATCCATGGGCTGTTAACAGTCACAGCGAAGGGTATTTAACTCTAGGAACTACAGCATGTTGCCTCTGTAGTGCCTGTGCTGACACAGTTGCACGTAGGATTTCAGAGAGGGAAAAAGACACAGATCATGGATATAAAGAAAGATCCATACCAAGATTTCCCAAAGCTTCAAACCTACCCTCTTTTAGCTGTCCTATTCCATAAGGGTTAACAGCTACAGATATGGTTCTACAGTACTATTCCTCTTCTGTTATTTTAATAGATAGTATGGAAGCATAAATGTCTTTCCTCCATGACCAATACCTTAATTCCCTCAGCTTTCTTCAAGGAGACCAAGTAATGGGAAAGGGAAAAAGGTATTGAGCCCCTTGTTCTCTTGAGAGCTCATAGTAGCCTGTGAACCGCTAGTATCCTCTGGATACTATACCTAACTTGAACATCATGTAGCTGTTGCCATGTCTTTGCCAATGGTCCCAGGTAAGGAGTTCCTGTATGTGCAGAACTGGCTCTATCCTGCTCCATGTGAATGGTACTTCCACACAGAAATACCTCTCACCAGTGCAGAAGGATCCCAAGTGGTCTCTGGGGAAAGCATAGATTCCCTTCCCACCTCCTACACCCGTGTCATGGGACATGAGACTTAATTAACAGGGACGCCCTTAAATTGTGATAATTTAATTTACAATAAACTCAGTTTAGATATGTAAGCCAACCAGCTCCTGTTAGCTTGTCAAATATGCTATTGGCACTGTTAGAAGCCACAATATATTTGCATGTCCTATCCCAGCCATAGGGTCAGTAATCTTTTGGTAGAGAGGAGGATGAGAAGGACAAATTGGGTAATGCTTGCTGCAGCTAAAGCCATGTATATGTCCTATTCAGAGACTGACTGTCATGCAACACAGAGAATACCTGCAGTTGCCTCTTATCTTGATAGCAATGGATGCTACTGAACTAAATCACTCAAAATCTCCATTATCTTAGGGTTAGAAGCAACATCTGCAGGGGAGATGTTTAGATAGCTTCAGCTGTAAAACACTATATGGAAACTGTTGAGGTTTCTCTGGGTGAAAATAGACATAATAACAGCATTAGATGGTTCTGAAGCAATGAAATATTTTTAATAAGTAACATAAACAATGCAGAAAAAATTACAAGAATTCATAAATTCCACTGCAATGTGATAAGCAGACTCCAAAAAGTGTTTCCACTTTTTACTGCTCTGGTCCCACAGATAAATATTAGACCGTGTGGGTTGAAACTGTCATTTGCAAAGCTGAAGGAACATAGAGAACTGAGATAATTTTTAAGACAGAAGTTACCTGAACAGGGAACAGAGGAAAAAAATCAATTTTTTAGCAGCTGACTGATGTGCAAAACTGCTTCTCTCAAAAGAGAAGTATTATCCAAGTTGTTAAACTAAGTTAAGAAATACTCTGCATGAAGAATGCTGTGTCACAGGATCTCCTCAATGGTACAGTGTTAGAGTGAGACCAGAAGGTAGGGAAGGAAAGAAACAACCAGTTGCCACACCAGAAATCCTTTCCTACATTTTTCCTACCCAAAAACCTCAACTGCTTGTGACTACTCTCATCCGAGGAACCCATGAGCATTTCCCAAACACTCACCCTCTCTAAAGCCTCACGACTTTTTTCATTAGTACACTCAGATCTCTTCCTGAGACCTCTCTCCATCCTGTGGCCCATAGAATTATAGAATAGAATCATGGAATGGTTGGGGTTGGAAGGGGCCTTAAAGACTATCTAGTTCCAACTCCCTGACATGGGCAGGGACACCTTCCACCAGACCAGGTTGCTCAAAGCCCCATCCAACCTGGCCTTAAACACTTCCAGAGAGGAGGCATCCACAACTTCTCCAGGAAACCTGTTCCAGTGCCTCACTGCCCTCATAGTTAAGAATTTCACCCTAATATCTAGTCTAAATCTTCCTTCTTTCAGTTTGAAACTGTTACCCTTTGTCCTCTCACTACACTGCCTGATAGGGTTCCTTCTCATGTTCCTGTAGCCCCTCTTTTAAATACTGAAAGACTGCTGTAAGGTCTCCCCAGAGCCTCCTGTTCTCCAGGCTGAGCAGACCAACTCTCTCAGCCTATTCTCATAAGGGAGGTGCTCTAACCCTTGATCATCTTTATAGCCCCTCTCTGGACCTACTCAAGCAAATCCATGTCCTTTTTATGTTGGGGGCCCCAGAACTGAACGCAGTACTCCAGGACGGTGTCTCACAAGAGCAGAGTAGTGGGAGTACCACCTTCCTTGAGCTGCTGGCCATACTTCTTTTTGATGCAGCTCAGGATGCAATTGGCTTTCTGGGCTGTGAGCACAAATTTCTGACTCATATTCAGTTTTTCACTGACCAACACCCCCAAGTCCTTCTCTGCAGGACTATTCTCAATCCACTCACCACCCAGCCTGTATTTGTGCTTGGGATTGCCTCGACACGGGTGCACGACCTTGCACTTGGCCCTGTTGACCTCCATGAGGTTTGCACAGACACACTGGTCAAGCCTCTTCAGGTCCCTCTGCATAACATCCCTCTGCTCCAGTGTGTTGACCACACCACACAGCTTGATGTTGTCAGTAAATTTGGTGAGGGTGCATTCAATCCCACTGTCCAAGTCACCAACAAAGATGTTAGTGTCTCCATCAGTGCTGCTATTCCTAGGTACAACTTTGAGCCATCTCTGTCATGACATTTGTACTTGAAAAGTTAGTTCCATGTTCTTAAAGCCAAGTGAAGGGGCAGAAGTCCTTATTGTGTCCTATGGGGCAGAGCTAAATTGCCACAGAAAAAAATAGCTGCCCTTCAGCCTTATTTTAGCTGTGCCATGTGAATTATTCTTCATCAGCTTCACCTTGAAAAACTGATTTTATCTGGTCTTTATGCAAATTAAATTAATGTCACTCTAGGTGAAAGGTTTTGTGTGACAGGCCTTTTAAATTTAATCATTTTTCTTCAGATTGTCTGTTATCTTCTGCTTAAAAACACAAGTGGAATATTAAGTATGGGCTTACTGCAGCTATTAATCTTTCCACTAAATAAAACCACCAGCAAACTTTGAATATCTGCGAATAAAATAATAACTTTGCTACCTGCTTCTTCTTAGTTCCACGCAGACTGACTATAGAGTGGAAGACAAAACAAGAGCTGTCACATAGTTTAGGGAAAATTTTGCTCGTATCATGTTAAGATACAGAAACATGATCGGTATACAAGGCATAACTATTACGACTTCATGGGTTTTTTGCTTCCTCTGCCACACACATTTTGCCTGCTGCTGGGTTCTAGTCTCTCAAGGCTATTTTATTAGATAAGTCTTTCGTATAAAATGCATATAGGACTTTCTTTTCTGAAATAAACTATCAATCAGCTTTCTCACCTGCTGAGCCTCATGATCTTCACTGCTAGTCTAGTACTATGTTGATAGAGGACACAATTTATCGGATCACTTGCACTCAGGCACTTGCATCTGAGGCAGATGTGGCAGAGATGGAAATTGTTCCCTGACCTTCTGCTCCTTTGATGGATTTTTTTGCCAGTTGCAGACATGGGAAATTGCAAGTCTTCAAAATCTAAACACTGAAATGAAATTATTACTAAGGTAATTCAAGTTTGCCTATTTTATTTTTCTTCTTTTTAAGGGCTCAACCTCTGAAACATAGCAAGGGGAAGAAAAAGGGAGAGAGACATGCAGTGAGGAAAAACAAACCCAAAGGTGTCCAGAATTCTTGACTCATTCTTCAAATTATGCACACATAAAAGTTGAAGACATTTTGCTCCAAGTTTGAGATCAGAAATTATCCACGAGTCCATTCCCTTTGATGACAAATTTCACTGATATGTAGCTACCATCATTCATCTCCCTTTCTTTTCACTGAATGTTTTTATCTGCGCCTTGTCCTTTCTAACTCTCTTCTTTCTACCTTTCTGGTTTTTTATTTATTGCCTCTCATCCTTTACTATACATAATTGTCCTTGCACAAGTGAAAAACTTAGGGTTTGTGTTACTACTCCTTCATGAGGCAGAGTATAAATCCCTTGTGACTTTTCTATGTGGTCCATTTATTAGCTCCTTGGTTCTGTTTTTTCAGACATGTGAGATAGAGCTCATTACTATTTTTTCACCAGAAAGGTAGAAACTTGCTAATAGAATGCAAAATTAGGAAGATCAGTCTAGGATTGACTTTGCAACTGACAGCTCAAAAATAATTTTCCTTGGACCTTTGCAATTTCCAACCTATATTTTTTTCCTTGAGGGTGCCTGTCTTTTCTCATATTGGTACATATATTCCTTTTTGAATCTGAGAGGAAAGGTCTGTCTGTAACACTATTGCTTGCATCATTCATTTTCCTAACTTTTCTCTTTACCATAAAAGATTTGACAAACTCAAGGACCAGCAGTCCAACCCTATTCATGTTTCTCATAAATCAAATTAATTGTCTTATTTCTGCTCACCTACTCACTCATTTACCAATCTTTCATGTATTTCATGGTCTTCCTAGTCCACTGATTGTGCTATGTTAGCCCAGCAAAGAAGATTTCAGTTTAAGGGTGCCCACTTCATTTGATCGCTCAGAGAATTACACTATAATGATCCTCTAATTACAGAGCTGTTGCACTGTGTTAAAACCTTTCTATATGCGCTGTCAATTGTTTACACTGTTCTGCATGCCCCAGACTTCACATTTCCAAATATACCTCAGTGATAGCTGACAACAGCATTGACAAGAATAATGTACAGTGTATGGTTGTGGAAAAGAAGTGGAAGGACTTTGAAGAAGGGCTTGGAACATGAGAGTAAGCCACAAAGAGAGTATTACCACAAAGATTTTAATCAAAGTGTATTTTTCTATAAACCTGTTCATTCTTGTTTTTCTGTGTTTTTCCACAGTGGTTATGTCTTTGATTATGATTACTACAGAGATGATTTCTACAACCGGTATGTGTCGATATATTTTTGTACATCCAACATCATTTCTACCATTTCTTTATAATGTAATGACATCATTTGGTTAGACAGGTCTGTTCTGATTTTATATATAATTAATTTCATTATTTCTATTGTCTATCAGAAGAAGACTGTTTGAATATATCACAGAGAATGCCACCATGAAGTGTACGTTCATTAAACAGCTCTTTTGGTCTTATCCTTCTCTAAGACTTCTAGGCTGTTTTAGGAAGTTTAATGGCAGTTCAATTGATCAGAGTTTGCTCCTACAGAGTTCTCCAAGGCTTAGTTTTACTGGGAAGCTGTAAAATTCTTCAATATGATGCTCATGCTTTTGTCTTTTCATCCACATATATGAAAAGATATAGAATGACTCCTGAAAAATGTCATCCAAGAACATTTAGAAGTCTAAAGGACCTTGAGGGAAGCAAAACCACAAGTTGAACATCATATGTGTTTCTATAGGAGAAAAAAAAGCGTGGATATATGAGCAATTGGAGACTTGTACCTTGAGTACACACAGCCTAGCTCAGCACTGTGAGAATTTATTCATTTGAATGTAGCAGAATCACCACAACACAGGGTTAATGTGGATGACCACAGATAACTAACTCATGATCCAGCAGTGTTGTGTCTGTATTATAGCAGCCTGGTTTAGCATAGACCAAGTGAGTCAGAGGAGAACATTGCTCCAACAACCTCTTCTAATTTGAAATTCTGTTATGTAAAGCAATCGATAATAGCAGGGGAGAGGTTTTACATCCTGAAGTTAAGTTATCGTGTGCTATGTATCTTTCTGCTTAGGAACATTGTAGGAAAAATGTAGGAACAATGGGTTTCTGTTTTGCTTTTTCCTAGTGTTAATTCAATTCCAGCCACTAGTTTTTGATTTTGCATGTAAATGACCATGGACAGAACTAAAAATAGTAGGCCATAAACATATAGACTAAAATCCATCAATGCAGTTTAATCCTGCTCACTCCAGTCTTGACAGCAGGAGCAGCTCATGTCCTGCAAAAAGTTAACTTTCATAGATTTGTTTTTACTTTCTCCAAGGCTACTACTCCAAATTTCATCAGTGGATTTGTCTGTTTTTAAACAGACTACTGTTTCTGATCTGTGCCACCTGAATATTATTTTTGTCTGTAGTTTCTTCCCTAATTCTGCATAGCATGAATGAACAACTATAGCGATTACATTTCCACAACAAAATAAATACTTACGGGACATCAAAAGTTGTTTCTGTGGAACTTAGTGTCTATCTTAGTGATTATCTTATTATGGAAGACTACTGACACTGAAACGCATCCATAAATCTATTCAATGGCATAATTTTCTGATTTAGAAATCTTTCAAAAACAAGACAGCAGAACTTTTACAGTCGAAAAGCCAAATATGAGGTTGACCTCATAAGACTGGACATGCTGATCTCTTAGCAATAAAAATCTTATGAGATTAAAGGTCTCTGTTAGACCCAAGTTAAGGAAAGTGGAAGATCAAAAGCTCTATAAGGTAGTCACGGAAAAAAAAAATCCCACGAAGAGTTCAATGTATTATCAACATACTTATAAATTAAGAAATATCATTCTTTGAATTTCTGAACTTCGGAATTTTCTGAATTTCTGCATTTTACCTCAAACCATAGGTCATGTTTTCTAATATTCATTAATTTTCAAATCTTCCTGAAGGAAAAATCTTATCTTGACTAAAGCAGTGCTGGGGTCAGAAAAGGGTAGCAAGAATGGTTAGTGCTGTAAAATAAAATCTGTATGAAGACGGATTGAAAAGATCAAGACTGCACAATTTAGAAGGGTGGGTGAAAGAAAAGACACTGTTATATGAACATTAATGATCATTGGGACAAAGAATCATGTTAGAACTGAGCATTTCTCTTTATCACTTCTCATATTACAAGCACAAAGAAAAAGCATTTTAAAAGATTTTTTTTTAAAGAAAGCATATCATTGAAATATGTAGAACTTGGTGCAGCAAAATATCAAGCTCAGAAGCTTTGCATAATTTTAAAAATAAAAGAATAGTACTATTAGATAACAATCTTTTTATATATTTCATAAAAGGAAGCATAGTTTTGCATTTCACATTACTTAAATACGATCTGTAGAAAAAAATTGTCTTTGGTGGAATAATTGCATAATGATTTTTTGCATTATAGCTTACAGTTCTTCCAAAGTTTTTTTTTCTCCATTAATGTCAAATGGGAGATTGGGACCAACCTGGAGATCATCTAATTTTATAAATGATGAGTGACAACAAACAATAATACTTCTTTTAAAAGTTCTCAAAATATTTTAGTGTTCATCTTCATACACAATTGTTTAGATATGCTCACAATGGCTAGAAACCGCTTATTCAGAAAGAATATTTAAGGCCACAGAGTTCAAGTTCAATGAGGGTGACGGGATCTCTGTGACACATTTTGTAGGCATTTCTGAAAATGGAGTGAGCTGATTATTTTATCAGTAGAATTATCGTATAGACAACAGTAAAGATCCTGGGATTTAAGCATTAGATGTTTACTTGCCAGAAAATGGTCTAGAAAACACAGGTTTGATTCTGCTTCCTGGTCAGCATGCTGTTAGGCACTGTGGTGAGTGAATTACTGTTTCTTGTGTGCCTCCTTTCAAATGTATATCTATCTGCCCAGCTGGCTGACAGTAGTCAGAATTGTGAATTTTAAACATGCAGTTATAAATTTTCATAATTGCTAGTTGCAAGTACCATTTGAAGGAAACTCAAGAATATTTTCTGAGAATATTAGTTGTCCCTCTGTTTCACTCTGTTTCACTTTCTTCTCCTGACCTGTAGTATTCAGAGCCCATAGCTTTTATATTCTAGATATATCTGTAGCTTTGATTAACTTTTCCACTGCCTTTATTTCCTTCTATGCAGGCTGGTTAGTTGCTGTATATAATTTTGGTTTTAGGATTGTAGTATTCTTTTTGGTAATACTAGTTCATTTTAGTTGTAGAGCATCTTTTATTGACTGTAGTGGCAATTCTCTGCATATCTACTTGCTACAGAGTTTTTAGTTTGAACAATACTTATTAAACACGCTTGGGTATTTTAGTGATTTTACATCAATCTATTTTTCAGTAAAGAGATCATATGCTGGGACCTTTTCCGTATGCATTCAGAAAGACATGCGAGTCCCTCACTACAAAGACTCTTTTGCTATTTTACAAACTAAATAATTCTTTATGGTGATTGTTGGCTTCAGAAAAGCTCATTTCTTTTTCTACCTTTAAGGACAGCAGACAGAAAACTAGAAATTAAGCCATGTGTGTAATAAAGGATCTGAAATGTCACCACAACAAAATGTACAGTGAAAGCATGTAGACCAGCGGAAGGCAGGTTATGGATCTTGCATACTGCAAATAACAGAGTCCTATAACACATCCTTCATTTAAATTATGTAAAAAAACCTGAGCTATTCACTGATCTATGAGTGAAATCTGAATATGGCACTTAATGTGCACAGGTCCTTGAAATCTAATTTGACTGATATAAAGTGATTACAGTTTCAGAGGGTGATTTTCTCAAAGATAACATGAAAATTTAGTTGACAGGGCTTCCATAACATGAAATTACAGGAGGTTTTATGGAGTCCAGCTGACTTAATCTTTTCTAGGTTGTTTGATTACCATGGCCGTGTCCCCCCACCACCCCGTGCAGTGATCCCACTGAAGCGTCCTCGTGTGGCTGTGACAACAACTCGCAGAGGCAAAGGGGTTTTCTCCATGAAAGGAGCATCACGATCCACCTCAAGTGGGACTTCTTCCTCAGGATCCAAATGTGAGTTGCTCTTATCAGTTGTATATTATCGAAACAATGATCCTAGTAATTCCTGCAAGCAGACATCTGCTATACACCTTTTTGTAGTCATTTCCTGCCCTCAGCCTTTAGTCTGAAACACTGGCTTGATTATCAAAGCTACCACGACTTTTCTGCAAGTCAAAGAGAACACTGATGTAACTTTTGAAGGAAATCTCTTCAACAATGTTGACCTACTCTCTTGGCCTCAGAATTTAAAATTCCTTATCATTCTGACTGCTTATGCACCATGAGGTCTTGTGAAAAGCTGATAATAAAGCAAATAATCTTGTTATAGAGAAAGACACACTGATTTCTGTTGAGACTTGAGGGTTACATATGAGCTGGTGGGGTGTGGGTTGGAAGGTCCAGGGGAGATTGGGCTGTGTGGAGGGTTTTTTTGCCAGATTTCCCTTTGAGAGTAGAAAGAGGCAAAATGTCTTTGCCTGTTCTAAATGGAGTCCAAAATAGGACTAGCAACTCAGGGTTATTCAACCCTTTTCTAGTGAGTTGGTCTTAGATGAGCTCATGAACAATAGGGATTCCTTCCTTCATGTTCACCAAACTCCTCACCCCATAGTATGTCCTGGGAACTTCATCTTCCTCTCCGTGCATCTTTCACAGCACCCACCTGTCTTCCCCTGCCCCTTATGTGGAGTGATACTGTCCTTGGGAGCGTCACTGGAAGAGGAAGAGAAAGATCAGGTAGGGATCAGTTATTAGAAAGAATGAAGGGACTGCAATAAGACACTTGCAGTACCAGTAAAGCATCGTACAGTACCACACACAACTGTAAAATCAGTGAGTCCACCAACACTACATCTAACTGCAAGAGTAGACAGAGTATATTGCATAAACATATAGATATCTGTTCTTCAGAATAACCACCTAATTTGCTTTATTATTTATTCCACGTTTCAGAAAATGTTCTATAGTACTGTGTCATGAATTAGGTCATGTATAACATAGATATAACATAGCCCAAGTACCCATAGCCACTTGCTATAAGATCTCCAAAGCACTGTCTGCCTAACATGGCAAAAGTTGCAGAGCCTGTAAATTATTTAATGGAAATACAATCAGGAGTGTAGAGATCCTCATAGTCAGTGTTATGCCCTGGTGAAAGTATCCTTCAATGTATTCACATGGGATATGAATTCTAAAAACACCACTCTTAGAGCTCCAGGTGACAAAATTATCTTTGGATCTAGCTCTTTAACAAGGAGAGAGAGCTGCAAGATGCATCACTAAAAATGTGGACTGATGTGACCCCTGTTGGGTTCCAGCCTCAGTTCTTTGCTATTTATTGTGCTGAAATAAATTGCTGAAAATATTCTTTCTGCATGCAGCACATCTTTAAAAGGAGTCAGACACACAGTATACAGCCTTTCATGCTTAATTCCCTCATAGAATTATTTCACTTTTTGTCAAGTTCAACCAACCCATCATAAAGGTAGAAACACGATTTTGTTGACTTGGGTAGGAATGTAATCAGCTTATTGTAAGATGTTTATTAGAGAAATAATCAAGCTATTCCCCTAGGGGTTTCAAGTTAGAGAGTAGAGAATATGTGTTTTGCAGCATTCTTTTGCCATTTTCCTGGTAAGCTGATCATATTGCATTGTGTGATGAAGTAATTTAATATTTTGTTGCCCCTTACTCAACACTGCTGAGCTGAACCCCTTGAACTAACATCCAGTGGATTCTAATTGTAATTTATTGCTAGTTAAATAAGGGATCTCTTCAAAAAGGAGAAACATAGTTTGTGGGAAGGAAGTTATTTTGGATTTTAATGAAATTCAAGACTGTAAAACAACTTAATCGTCGGTTCAGAATTAACTTTGTAAAAATGGCATTGCCTATGCTTGAAAGATTTCACTCCCAAAAAGCAAATGTCTCATGAGGTCACCACCCCTAATAAACTTTTCATTTTTAAGTAGAAATCTGATAGGCATAACTGTTCTCATACTTGTTTTCCACACTCAGACTGGATCCAGGAAATGCACCTATACATGTAGTAATGAAGGTCAGAACACAGGGGAACCCTCAGTGGATGTACACCTGCAAAAATAATTTCTGCTAGTGCAGTAAACTCTCATTTCTCTCAAAAAGCGACAAAATGTGTTCTAATTTTGCTTCCAAAGTACAAAATAAGTTAGGAGGATTTGATTTCTTTCCTGAATCTACAATTTTTCAAGAATCAGTCAACAGTATTTTGTTTGCTTTTAGCTCCAAATAACAACAAAAAAACTGAATCAATCGTTCCATAGTATCAGAAGTAACTTCACAAAATGAACCATGTTGGTGTGGAAACCACGCAAAGTAATTCTTCATGTTAATGGTATGAAGCAGCAGATGCAGATTGTTATTCAGAACCGGGAAAAACTCACGTTTTCTGACAATATAGAAACTGAAGTTCTTGCGTTATTCACTTTCGTTTTACACATCTGAAAACTCGAGAAAAACACTAATCAAATTTTTTATACTGTGTGCTTGAGATTAAGAAGTAGATACTTAAGATGTTGTAATATGTACTGACATATGCCTTTAAATTAATTCATTTTGGCTTGTATAGTTTATATTTAGCTTCATCAGCTAACTAAATCCTCAGTGAAATCTAAAGTAATATAATATGATAAAATATCTTATATTAAACATGAAGAGCTTAGATAAAAATTACATTTATTTCCAAAGAAATCTGAATCATGCTTTGTGGAAAAATCAATGTGCAGTTATGGCAAAGATGTTTCACAAATATAGCTGTAATTCAACAATAGCACCTTCATTTCTGAAAACATGATGGACCTCAATTTTAAATCTCTTGTTTTGAGCTGGATGCAGTTTGTTTCCATTGGTGCTAGATGCTTCAGTGAAAGACGCATTCTGGAAGGCCCTGTATTCCTGGCAGGGAGGTGGAAAGGCTCACTAAATGTGACTCCTTAGTGTTGCAAGTAGTCACATCACCTAATCCTTGAAGCTCCACTTTAAAGCTATTTAGAGTTTGGTTTTGTCTCTCTCTGTTTCTTCTTATTTCTAGCTTAATTTTTTTCCTTGTTTGTCCATACCCATTTGTCATGTCAACACTGTCTTAGCTTTAAAGTTTTATTTACTTTTACCTTCTTCTGTCTCAGCCCATCGCACTACAGGCTTTCCATTCTTATGGTCATCTTCCTGGCCCTCCTCCCCATATACCTGATAGATTTCAGTGGTTCAAACTGTACACATTATTCCGGATGAGCTCTCATCAGGCCCTTGTACAGCGGCATTGTACTTCCCCATCTTTAGCAATACATCACTTGAGACATCCTAGCACTGCGTTTTCTTTCTCATGGCTGATCATAGTGATAGCCTATTGTCAGCCTGAGATTACAACTACACCCAAGGATAATTCTGTCACTATCTTTTCCCGCTGATGAGCTTTGATGTTAAGAGTAGGAGTTCTGCTGGTAGTCAATCAAGCATAGGACTTTTCTTCAGTGCAATTACATTTAACCTTTTTCCTAATGTAACATTTGTTAAAATTGCTTGTCTTCTCCTTCCATTCCAGTTCACTCTGGTATAGATTATAGCTTCCAGTTTCATGTCATCAGCAAATTTCACAACTTTATTTACTTTTTTACGTCAAGGTTATTGACGATATTTAACCATTTTGGCTTCGGTGCTTGACGAATTTTCTTAGTAGTTTCTTTCCCTTTCAATACACACATTTCTGTCACTTGCTAGTCTTGGCTTGTCTGTTCATAGTTAAAAATAGCAAGAAAAAAAAGGCAGTAAGCTACTTTATTTTTTATTCTGTTACTCAAAAACAGATGAACAGAAATTTTGGACACATACAGCTCTGGTTTCATGTCTATCAAGATCTTTATTTCTTGCCTGAGATCAATTAAAAAAAAAAAAAGACCCATGAAGTTTTAAAAGAGAATTTATATACTCAAAGTAGGACACCTGAAGTACGCTATTTACAGTCTTTACGTTTTGTCTTTGTCATAACACTGTGCTTAAGTAGCCTGAAGTTCTTCCCAAGCTCTGTACCACAGAATCATAGAATCACAGAATGGCTGAGGTTGGCAGAGACCTTTGGAGCTTATCTGGTCCAACCAACTTTCTCAAACAAGGTCACCTACAGCAAGTTTCCCAGGATTGTGTCCAGACAGCTTTTGAATATCTCCAAGGATAGAGAATCTCCAGCTTCTCTGGGCTGTCTGTGCAAGTGTTTGCCCACTCTCACAGGCAAATAAAAAAAAAAAGAAAAAGCCTTTTCTTGTGTTTAGATGGAACTTCACATGCTTTAATTTGTGCCAACAGTCTTCAATGTGTTAAGGGGTACTACTCAGAAGAGTCTGCCTTTGTCTTCCTCATTCCCTCTTGTACTTGGGAGCCCAGAACTGGACACTATACTCCAGATGTGCCCTGACAAGTGCTCACTAGAGGGGTGTGCTGGTTTTGCCTGGGGTTTCTTCCTAGTAGCTGGTATGGGGCTGTGTTTTGTATTTGTGGTAGAAGCAGTGTTGATAATGCAGGAAGGTTTTCATTACTGCTGAGTAGTGCTTACACAGCATCAAGGCCCTTTCTGCTTATTATCCCACCCCGCCAGTAAGTAGGCTGGGGGTGCGCAAGAATCTGGGAGGGGACCCTGCTGGGACAGCTGGCCTCAACTGACCGAAGGAATATTCCATACCTTCTGACGTCATGTTCAGCAATAAACCAAGCTCAAGATCAGTGTATCCCAACAGGTAGGAAATCAAGAAAGCCAGGAAAATCACCGAATCACAGAATCACAGAATGTTAGGAGTTGGAATAGACCTCGAAATATCTAGTCCAACCCCCCTGCCAAAGCCAGATGACCTGGAGTAGGTCACACAGGAACACGTCCAAGCGGGTTTTGAAAGTCTCCAGAGACTGAGACTCCACAATCTCTCTGGGTAGCCTGTTCCAGTGCTCCGTCGCCATCACAGTGAAAAAGTTGTTCATTATATTACAGTTGTTGTTGTTATGGGGTATTATTATTATTATTATCATTATTTCAGTTATTAAGCTCTTCTTATCTCAACCCATGCATGAATGTGAATGATAAATTGCAGATTCATTGACCAAAGCTTGAGGAAACAGTTTTGGCATAAGGGAATTTTGCAAGGCGGCAATAAAACTCCTCGGTCTGTTTATAGCATCTTTGTTACTGAATCTTCACCACGGTGTCTGTGTTCTTTCTGCTGCTGTCTTCTTCCCAGACTGATTTCTCACTGACACCCTGCAGGGAAGCCTCTGTGAAGCAGAAGGTTCAACCTGACTTGAACAGTAACCCTACACATGTGCCTGTTTCCTTACCAACCTCAGAAGCGCAAATATTTTCTGCTTTGTTTTTTAGACTGAGAACAAATATCATTAGGCCTTTGCAGTGTCATTTCTGACTTCTGACCTTTTAGCCTTGGCAAGCCTGCTGTTCACCAGTCAAGGGAGAACCTCCTACACAACAGCTTGGCCACTCAGGATGTGTTGCCAGCTGGCTTCATAGTGGGTTGCTGCTGTGATGACTTTGCATTCCCCACTGAACAGATTCAAACCATTTCACCCTGGAATCTGTGCAGCCTTGTTACTCCAGCATGGACCAGCCACTGCCCCTGGGGAAGCAGTAACCTTCTAAATATATAGTTGTCAGAATCTGAACATTTTGTTACAGATCTGGCGGATTGGACAGTGACCTGTTATTTCTCTAAGAAGATTTTAAGCACTAGCTCTATAAATATACAGCTCTATAAATATATAGAATAATTCCATCAAATGCTGTATAATATATAAGGGTCTAGCACAAAGGTTACTCTTAAGCTTTGTTTTCTAAGTCCTACCATTCATCAGATATGACACCAGAGATTTCAGCCTACAATAGTGTGAAATGCAGTTTCTCATATAAGCACAAGATTCATTAAAATTAATATAATGATTTGTTAATATAAGCACATGATTCATTATCACATATAGACACCTACTGCCTTTAGCTGACCTGTTTCAACTGTAATGCACATGACCCAAACCCTAAGATAAAAAGCCTTGGTTTCAACTGCAATTGTGCTCCAAGTTTGCAATAAAGCTGATTTTACAGCTAACACATACTCATTTACTACCAGTGAAGCAGGCAGTAGCTTGCTTGCACAATTCATCATCAGATTTTGACTGTCTGATAAAAATTTCCGATGAGACACCAGAATGAGATACATGTCCAAGAGTCAGTATATGGGACTGACATGGCAAGATGCAGCCAAGAGACACTTTAGTCAGAAAAGGAATGTGTCATTCTCCGTAACAGAGATGCACACACCAAAGTCAGTGCTCATGCTCTTTCAGTAACAGTATGGATGGATGAGTATACTGCTGAGTGCTCTTCTGTTGCCAGTCCCTCACAGTTTAAGCTGATGGTTTATTTCCTTTTACAAGAGTTTTAAGATTGGCAGCCGTGTTACCTACACTTGGCCTTTATAAATGGCTTTATTCTCCCATGCTAGCACAGAGTTCCCATTTACTCCTCTTGGCCTTTTCAGTATGACCTCCTAGCACAGACAGGGCAAGTGGATTTGTCAGGGCTATCTTCTGATCATAAAAATATGTCCTGATAATGTCATAGTATTGAGGTAATTCATGAGTGCTGCAGTGCTCTTTCTTCAAAAGCCAAAACACCTCCAAAGCAGTTACTCCTTCTTGCATTAGACAATGCAATAATGAACATAAATGAAGAGTAATTCAATGTAACAAATATTTGGAAACTTCAGCTCTTAATTTATAGGCATTGACTCCATGTTTCTGGATGTGATCATACGAAAAAATATTTTCATATGATATCCATAGCTGGAAAAAGTACAAGAAATTACCAGAACTGAAAGCTTTTGAAGCAATAATACTTAACACCTAATGCAATGAAGTAACTGGAACATTACAACTACCTAAAAGGACATTGTAGTGAGGTTGGTGCTGGTCTCTTCTCACAGGTATCAAGTGATAGAACAAGAAGGAATGGTTTTAAACTGCGGTAGGGGAGGTTTAGGCTGGACACTAGGAAAAAATTTTTCACAGAAAGAGTAGTCAGACATTGGAACAGGCTGCCCAGGCAGGTGGTTGACTCCACGATCCATGGATGTGTTTAAAGCTCGTTTAGATGTGGTGTTGGGGGCTGCAGTTTAGGGATGAGATTTGTAGAGTAGGGTTAATGGTTGGACTCGAAGATCCCAAGGGTCTTTTCCAACGTGAATGATTCTATGATTCTATGATTACGTTGCATTCCTGGATACCCTAGCACTTAAGTTACCATTCACTTTTGTTGAAAAATACTTATTTCTACTGTGAGGTATTTTTTATTATTACAGTGCTGTGAACTGACTGTCATATTTGAATCATTCTTTCACTATAATCGGTTTTTCAGTAAAATTTACTTGGATTTACTGAGAATGATACACATAACCTCTTGCCATTAGGGCTTAGAATCCTGTGATTTCCTAGGATTTGGCATTTTTAACTAATAATACGAATTTTAAAAGTTAAATCTCAAAAAATACTCAAAGAAATGAGAAAGTACAGAGGAAAGCAAAAAAAAAAACCCAACAAAAAACCCATGTTTTGTTTATGAGGGGCTGCAAATACACTTTATTTAATTCTTTCACCTTTGCTCTCTTTCCACAGTGAAATCAGATGAGTTGCAAACAATCAAGAAGGAATTAACTCAAATCAAAACAAAAATTGACTCCTTGCTAGGGAGACTGGAAAAAATTGAAAAGCAGCAAAAAGCTGAAGCAGGTAGGTGAAAGCAATTTATAGTCAAATGAATTAAATTAGAACCTAGTTATCAGTCAAGCAGACAAACCAGAAAGAATGGAAGCTTTCCAGAAATTTTGCTATGTATTGGAGGCCTGAAGCAAGGTAAATTAACTCTCAGGTAGAACTGTTGGGAGGATAAATGACTATTCTTCATAAAGCATGCAAGATCATTTCAAGAATTGTTTTCTACGTTGTAGTAGAGAAAGAAAAAAAAAAAAGAAAAGATTCTTACTAGATATTCTGGAAACAAAATGACACTAAAAATTGACTGGACAGAATTAAGTTAGAGCTTGTTGATTTGGGGGATGTTCGTGCTATGCACATTAAGAATTATTAGATGGTTATATTAGGAATTATTGCCTGGGCAACAGGCAATAATAGTTGCAGCAAGGTAAATTCCTCTTTGATATAAGGAAAAGAGATGCAGCTAAACAGTACAGCAGGTTGATTAAAGAGACTGTAGTAGCTCCATTCCTGGGGATATTCAAAACTCATTGGGCCAAGGCTTGCACCAAACTTTGAGTTTGGCCCTGCTTTGAAGAGAGGTTGAACTTGGAGAGTCCAGAGATCCCTTCCAAACTGAGCTATTATGTAAAGCTGTGGCAACTGTAAAACTGGCTCCAGCTCTACTTCGTCTATGCTCTAGCTTGAAATGTTTTGTTTGGAGGCAAACCTTAGGAAAGACAAAATCCAACACCACTTTTTAATTTAATCAAAACTTTTATTGCCATCATTGCAGTGATCATTTTGTTAGCTGAATTATCTCACCTGGCAGCACTTTAAAGCCATGCTGAGCAGTTTTACAGGATTTATAAGCTTGTATTTTCAACATGGTATATATGGAAAGCAATCTCAATTCTTACCACTGCCTATGGTATTTCCTTGGCTATTTCTGTATAAATCACATGGTATATCTCTACACAGGAGCTGTGTACTAATGAGCTAATTTTGATGAAAGCCAGCAGGGAAATGGAAGCCTCACCTCATGAAAAATATCAATGTTCCTTTTTTTTTGTTCCCCCTTCATTCTCTGATGAAGACTTTTTATTTATTTTGTGTGAAAGAAATTCTGCCTCAGAATCCACAGCTGGCTGGCTGGGTGCTCAGATTTTGTGTTCCTTGCCTAACACAAATCACCTATGTGGAGCCAGAAAGACAACAGAACATTTAGAGAGAGCTCCATCAAGACTATCTAAAACATTGGTGGGAATTAGCAGTTGAGGTTCATGAACCTGATGTGGGCAAAACAGATCAGATCCCTCCTGCCCTATTTCCTGATCTATTGTGGGGTTGTCTGTCTGAACCCCAAAGTTACCTGCTGACATTCAGAAATAATTCTAATGAATGTCTTCCTGGGGCAAAACACTACAGAAAAATATTTTGTGGTTAAATAAGAAAAATACCAACCAAAGCCACCTCCTTAAAAAAAAAAGTACCTTTTATTTACAATCATTTTCTAAGTTGACAGAAAAGAACTAATCCCTCAGCTGTTATAATTTACTCCACAAAATAAGTTGAGTGCTTTTTTCAAGTCTAAGGTAAACCATTAGTAGAGCATGATTATCTTTTCCAGAAGAACTGTACACAATGTGTATTCATTATATTCTATTTTGTACTTTTTGCAAGTTAGATAAAAGTTGGTATAATCAGTGAAGATGTAATTGCAAGGCACTCCATTGAATCACTTGTGTGCTGAAATGCTGTGAGATGGCATATCTCTACTTCAGAGAGCTTTTATATAAAATCCATTACTATGCAAAACAACCTGCATGATATTGTACTTTGATATCCAATTTTCACTTTTATTAAAGGACTGTAGTGAACTCATTTAAATAGAAATCAGCTCAAAGAAGAAAATGTTGATTTGTATTGAATCATACTGTTATGCTTTTTGAAGACAAGCTATGAATAATATCCTCAGAGATTAAAAACTGGTTTAAAACTGATGATGTTTTAAAACATCAGGTGCAGAACCTGTCCTCCATACTCCTTGCCTCTCATCAGAGAGTGTGAGGAGAAAAAATGCCTCAGAGATACCAGTAAACCTGGGTCCCCATTTAAGTATCCTAAGCTGATGAAGAGGGTTATGGAGCCTGGGTGACTAGTCTGCAAATGATTTCTTTCTCAGCTAAAATATTTGTGTAAGATAAAGCCACATCAGTATCTGAACTATTTCATTAATGGCGTCAGATGTGAGATGATGTTGATGTGATGTTGATGTTGTTGTTTCATTTACAGAAAACAAAAATCAAGCCATCATCTTGCCCTTTTGTTGGTTTTCTTTTCTTAAGTTTTCACCACTCTCATGAATAATTTTTAATTATTAATCTTAAAAGTCATACATCTGAGGAATGTGATAGGTTAAACAGATGAGCTGGACAAGCTCAACGCATACACTGGTTACTGCTCCAGAGCACATGAAAATCTTCCTTACAGTAATAGCTGATATTCTGCCTTCTACTGTTATCAACACCTGACCACTCCAGTAGGGAATATATAGATAAGATGTTTTCTTGTACGTAGGGAAACTGCAGAGATAGCTTTTTTTATTATTATTTTGTAAAAATCTGAATCAGGATGTCAGGGATAAGAAACTGTTCTGATGCAAAGAAAAAAAAAAGTTAGAGGAGAATATTCTCCCTGTAAAATCAGAGGTGGGTTCTGAAAGGTAGGATATTAAGTTTAGCTTCTCAGAAGACTCCAAAGGAGTTAGATGCTGAGTTGGTATTGTAGACTCCTCTGAAGAACCCAGTCTATGCTCTTATTCAGACAATTAAGTGATATAATTTTCTAGCAGCTATGTCTTAAATGTTTTCCCATTTAAATGCATTAAATCCACATTTCAGGAAACATTTCTAAAAGCCTTGACCAAAGTTGATTCAGTTGTCACTGCCACAGCTGAGTTAATCTCAGAAGAGTCTTGAGACAGAAGGTGGTGAGGCATAGCAGGCATAGCTGATTCAATCCACATTTCCTTGAGCAGTAAGGCAAGTAACACAATGACTTATAACCGAGTATTGTATAGAGCACCCAGTCAATAGATGACGAGGCTCCATGAGCTGAATCTTCTACTAATATGAATGACTACACTACTGTTGAAGCAGTTATCTAAGATGACATTTTATTCTTTAAGTCTTTCTGAAGAAATTATGTGACTAAGGGAGAAACATTAATATTCTGTCTTTAGTTAATGAATTTTAAAATTGGGGACTAGAGACTAACAAAGACTGAAGAGATGAAAGTAAATTGCAAAACAAAATTGCAGAAGTAGAAAGAAAACCAAATTTATTGGTTTAGGATGATGATACAGAAAAGCACGAACAGATCTGTATATTGTGTGCAGCTGGTACTAATTTGTAGTAAAATAATATATCCATAAAGCTGAAAAATATAGAGCTTCACAGGCAATCTGCAGATTTGTTGGCTGTCCAACAAGGTAGGTAATGCTCTACTAGCGTTACAGAACAGTCAGTCTAACCAAAAAGAAAAAGTTTTGTTCTAGAAATTTGATCACTGATGGGTGTTGTCACCCTCAGACTGAAAAGACATTGGTGCATCCAACTTGTTCTCTAGCCTGTATTGACTTTGAGTATATAAAGTTTTTCACCTAAACTCCTAATGTGCATGACAATAAGACTGATTCCTCCAACCACTCTCCTGAATAGCCTGTCCCTGTCATTCCTCCCTCAGTCTTCCTCTGGACTTCTGCTGGCTGGATGAAATCCCTCAGCATACCCAGGAGTCTAGAAATACATAATCTCAACAGTGCAGCAATCTGTGCTAAGCCACATTCTCTGGGCCTCCATGGAAACTGTTCTTTTTTTTTTTTCACTGTATGTAAGAAATCATAGGACACCTGTACTTGGTTAAATGAGCAGAGGGGATACATTCTCCAGTTACCTCAGCACATTCTATCCAAAGGGAGAAACTGTTACTTTGCTCCATAAAAAAAAAATACATCCAGTTGTCCAGAAGGATTTGTTGATTATCTGTATGGCTGTTGAAATATACTCACAGCAAATTTATGCAAATCCTTATTCTCTTAATGGCAATTAGCAGCCTTTTGTTTCTCAGAGCATAGGGATTTATATACTTCTCATTGGCTGCAGTCAAATATGTAACAAGTATGCCAGTTGGATTTCCAATGCAAAATAAAATCCGGAAAACAAAAAAGCTAGATATGCTGGTATATCTAGTCTTCATCCACTGCATGGGATAGAGGAGTGTGTTAGTACTATAGCTGATTTAATATTTGAAAACAAGAGGTTTGATCATATTTGCCTGGTGGATACTAACACACTGATTTTTACAAAGTTAGCACATCTGGAGATGGGAAGCTGAAGTTTCTTACTCAGAGCACTTTTCTTTGACACCAGTAGAGAAGGTTACCAAATCTCTATAGAGTATGTTTTCCTTACAGAAGCTCAAAAGAAACAAATGGAAGACAATGCTGATTTGATTCAAGAGGAATGCATATCAGAGACTGCAGATAACTCTACAGAAGAGCCAATTGAAGGAGGGCCAGATGCAGATGGGGATGGAGAAGATATGACTGATGGGATAGAAGAGGATTTTGATGAGGATGGCAGCAATGAGCTGGTAAGGAATAATCATGCCATGTCTGTCTATACAGTTGCTACAAGTAACTACAGAGAAACAACAATCTGAGTTAACAAAATAAGCTCACAGCAGCACTGTGATGTTTCGTAACTAGTGCTAGTCCTGCATTCTTCATACACTGTAGTATCAACTAAGCTTAGGCCTCTGAGGATAAATAAGAAAAATATATTTTATTATGCTTGGTGATTTTAGAAAGGAAATGAAATGCAATTTAAATTGGTAGATGAGAAAGGAAAATAAGGTGTCCTTTTTCTTCTTTTTTTTACTGGAGTTTTAAAAACTAAATAAGGCTCAAGAATGGAGAACTTTCTCATTAGTAAACATAATCCTCATTCCCTGTCTTCCAAGTGTATCTTCTCCAGGCTGTGTTGGCAGATACAGATTTTTTAGATTAAAAGTTTTTTTCTCAAAAAACTTTTGACTAAGAAATGTTTAGATTTTCATCCTGAGCCTGCACCTTTCATGAAATGTCCATCACGATGCTAAACTTCCAATTTTTTTCTAGAGAATCATTGAAAGTGTTTTGAAAGTAAGGTTCATACTTTTTTACTCATTCATCATAAGAGTGGTTCAGTCTCATTGTTTTAGACTGAATAATACCGTCCCTTTCCCGCTTTCATATTCTTCTGTTTTGAGCAGAATTCACTTCTGTTGCTCAGTGCCACTGTCCCTGCTTGCTTTTTAACACGTATTTAATCAAATGTGCACTTTCAAACGCATTCAGTGAAGCCAACAGTCAGCCAGCAATGGGCACAGCTGCATCAACACCAAGTCTGGAAGCAATGTGGCCTATGAATAACGAGTGTTTTGTACTGCTGACTGCAAGTGTAATTTAAACCTACTGCTAATTTGAGGAGTTGTGTCCCTTTAGTCGGCATAAGGCCCTTTTCAATTTATAAATCTTAAATAGCATTATGTGCAGGAGAAGCTACTACAGCCTGAATCCCTTCATCTTTTAACATTCAAGGTAGGATAGATAACGTCACTTTTTATCAACGGAACAGGTTCTCCTGTGCAGATATGAGGGAAGTCTGTAAGCTGCCACTCTAGATTTGTAGGAAGCTGAAATTTTGTAATGAATAAATGGTTATGAATAAAATATCCCACCACAGCTAATACTTGATCAGATTAAGTGATATTATCAATATAGGTGACCATAGTTTAACAAGACTGGTGGGTTTTGCACTAATTAGGGTTCAGAGTCCCTACTGCAGACCACCAAGTGGGCAAGTTAATGTAGAGTATATTAGCCTCTGAATGTTCAGTGCCATCATTTCACTCTATGGGTGTGACATATTTAGCATATATCTGCACTAAATTTTTGTTGACGCGGAAGTCACGGACACTGCTGACGATCAATCTGATCAAGCAAATGCCACTTTATTAACGCACTAACGCAGTTTATATACAGTTCACAACATCCTTGTTTTCTGAATGCTCTATATTGATTGGCTATTAACAACAAACACATGCAGTCCATGCTCCTGTTCACACGCTGTTTTCCTTTGCTGTTTCGCTCTTCTTCTCCCCACCTGCATCCTGGGTTTGTTTCTATTTTCAGTCACATACACCAGCCACAGCTCCTTGTTTTTCTTTGCTTCAGCATATTCTCACAGCTAGTGACCTTCACAATGTCCTTCACAAACTCTTGTCAAGCGAGGCCTAAAACTTGTCTAAAAACAGGCTGCCTGGCTTGTTCGAAACATGTCTGCTGTTCTCTAAATATCCCACAAATTTTGAAGCATGATGTGGAATAAATTTTTAATCTAGCAAAGGCCTAGCTGGAAAGTTTCCAAAAAGCAAATGGCACAGGAAGACTCCATTAGCAGTGAAAGTCTGAGATTGGCACAGCCACAGCTGCTTCCAAGTTAAAAAGCCCTTAGAAGATTTATGTTATCGAATTAGATGAAGTGCAGTGCATTGCAGCCACAGGTCTGAAGACAGCTCAGAGGTCTGAGCCACAAATCTAAGGCATGGTGGGGAACCAGCTCCAGTTTCTCTACATGTCCTTGAGTGCCAGAAGGATGCGGCTCACCGCTCGTGGGAAGTGGCATCCTCTGCCTTGCACCTTAGGGCTCACGAATGAGAGCCCCTCAACACCAACATGGTGGCAGCAAGGAAAGGCCAAGGAAGAGGACTTATGTGCATCATCTTGGTCAGGTGCAACAAATCCCAACAACAGGGCAGTGGAACAAGTCAGCCTTGTGTTTTCCACCTTCCTAAACGCTGGGACCCTCTAGCCAAGAATCTGATAGTATTGTAGACTTTAAAGCTCACAACTCAGATTGCCACTCATGTAAAATCGTTGTGTTTTTCATCCTCCCTTGCCATTTTTCTCAAGCTTTGGAAGAAGCCACTTCACCTTAGTTTTCCTCACTGCTATAATGGGATAATGTCACTTTCTTTCTTTTGCAAAGCATGGGGAGATCAGTGATTGAAAAATTGCTCTGGATGGGATAAACGATTGCTCCATAAAGGATTGATTCAAAGAAATCTCAAGCCATAAATGTTTCCCATAGAAAGGCAATTATGAATTGAACTGTGCGTCTTTCCTCTATAGATTTTATCCAAACACTCAGCAGTGTTCACCAGTACTGTTATAATATGAAGCTGATAGTTTATGATGCATATTTTAATTTAGCCTGTTTTTCACTTATACTTACATCTATTTATGTAGATATAATGGTTAATTCTTGTAGGTTTTGCTCTTCAATCCAAACACTGACAGCTGTTTAACTGGAAAGTCAATAAGAAGACTGTGAAATATATATTGAATAATCCAGTAGGAATACTTGGGATTTCAGTCTGCTTCTACCTGTTGTGTGTCATGTTATCTGGAATTGGCCTCTGTTTTGTGAAAAGTAACATAGATAGATAAGATTGTTATAAAACAACTAGTCCTTACAGATGTTGTTCTCCTGGTTTATGAAAAAAATAATTTATTTAGGAAATATAACCAATTAAGAGCAAATAAGTCATTTTGGAATGAAGTCAGTTACAACTCCTTTGAGGAAGAAAAAGGATTTTCAAGCATGGATAGTGTTAAATGTGAAACAATTAGGACAAACTTTCCACATGTGAGATCATAGCCTTGGACAAGAAATAAGAAATAGTCTTCCAAAGAGCATTTTTAAATGGAATCTATAGTCTTTTCCAAATATAAAGCTAAAGGGATTTTGGATGATGATGAAAAAAAAATCTTTTCTCTCATTACTAAGAGCAGCAGAGCAAATAGAATAAACATTTGAAATCGACATAGCTAATGTTCTGAAGTCAGTTCAGAACCAGAAATTGGTTGTGAATCCACTAGTCTGAAAAATGTTATTAGAGGGAAAGAGGAACATGACTTAAGTTTAGATCTTAGCCTTTTTTTGCAGAGCTTCATCTTTAGCAGTAAACCTCCTGTCAACCCATTTGCTAATAACCTGCTGTGGGACTCCCTTTGCCGAACTCAATAATGTTGTCTCTTCTTTGTTTCCCCTGTGACCAGCCTTAGGGCTGTCAGTAAAAGGAATGTTCAACAAGGACAGACCTGCCGCCAGAGTCCAGATGCTGCCAGACTGAAGCCTCTGAATCTGTATGCGGGTCTGCGTTTTCAGACTAGAGGACTTGCAAATATATTTCTTTCTCTATTTCTAAGTCTAACTTGCAAAGGAAGTGACTCTGCAGGATGTTATGCTGTGGGTTTAGGTGGTAGGTTTAGCTCTCTAAATTCACACAATGTCTATTTGTAGGAACAGGTTACTGCACATTAACTGAGTGATGGCAGCTGTCCTCATGCTTGCTTGCAGCCTAGACCAACTGTAAAGAAATGTGAAGTAGTTTAGCCTGCAGCCTGAGTTAAGTCAGGCATGGATTTAAGGAGGCTTTAGCCTCTTCATTTGGCTGCCTGGCTGCACACATGAAAACACATCTCGTTCAATAGCTACATGCCTTCTTCATCCACCATTTAGATCAGGATGTTGTTCATCTTTGCACTGTCATTTTCTATGGACTCAAAACATGCCCACCAACAGTCCTCATGACTCAGCTGCAGTGTGAAAAACTTTCATGCCACAGTAACTTGGTTGCCCCTCTGAACTTTAATTCAAAGCATGCCGCATTTGAAGTACCTGCTGCAGTCGTCACACATCACCTCTTGCAAAGTTTCTTTTGTGCTAACTGCTTGCCCACAAAGGTCTCTCAGTAAGTGTCTCCAATGTGGCAGACAATCCATCTTGAGTATCTTTTCAGAATAATCCCCAAAGACTTTTGCTGCATTGACATACTGAAGAGTTCTTTAAATGGTGATTCCAGATATATGATCATGCTGTGTACAGATATGTCAAATAGTTGGCTTCAACTTGCCCAGTGAAGAGTATCATCCACTTCTCACCCACCTGCTCTTACACATTGGCCTCCCACTCCCCCCTTTACAAGAACTTCTAATAATATGTTGTAAGTATATATATAATAAAGTATTCACCAACTTGGAATATAGCTCCTGAGCTTACTCTATGACTCATATCACTTAACAGACATCAGAGGTAGCTGGAGTATATGATAACTTCAGACCTGTTTCCTTTGCTCCTTTTAGATAGAAAAACAAGTAGTTGACTGTCACAGATTTTACTGGACCCATGAGTCAGGCTTTCTATCTCCTCATCACATTGAACAGTTTCTAGTTGCAGTGAACTAAAAATCTTTGTGTTTCTTCCCAGTGCAAATACATCCACTCTCATTGCTTTTAATCTAAACTGTCCCTGAACAGTGCTGTGAAGAAAGCAACACACCTACACAGCTTCCTGTCTTGTCTTACAGAAGACAATCTCCAATGAAAAAGATCTTCATTTTTACTAAATTCACCTCACACACAAATCACAAACAGGCCACAAATCCTTGGAACACAAGCCATCAGTGATATCAGCAGTTGAAATGGTGAGGAGTGGGAAGGAAAGCCAACAGCCTCCTCTTATTCCTGTGGCTTCACAAAGACGAGCAGAAAAATCACCTTTGTGGTGCAGCCCAACACACATTTTGATGTTTGAGAAGCAGCTTGGCCTCAGCGCCTCTAAAACAAATCTCTTCTCCTTACTAGAAGTAGCATTAGCAGTGTGACATCCTGGTCTCCAAGCTGATAAAATATGGAATTGATGGATGGACAATTTGGTGGATAAAGAACTGGCTTGATGACCACACCCAAAGAGTGACTGTCAATGGGTCCATGTCCAAGTGGAAGCCAGTTACAAGTGGATTCCCTCAAGGATCAGTACTGGGACCAGTCTTGTTTAAGATCTTCATCAGTGACATGGACAGTGGCATTGAGTGCACCCTCAGCAAGTTTGCCGACGACATCAAGCTGTGTGAGCCGGCTGACACCCTGGAGGGTAGGGATACCATCCAGAGGGACCTTGACAGGCTGGAGAGGTGGGTCCATGAACCTCATGAAGTTCAACAAGACCAAGTGCAAGGTCCTCCATCTGGGTCAGGGCAATCCCAAACACCAATATAAGCTGGGCAGTGATTGACTTGAGAGCAGCCCTCAAGAAAAGGACTTGGGGGTACTGGTAGATGAGACCGTCAGTGTGCACTTGCAGCCCAGAAAGCCAGTCGTTCCCTGGGCTGCATCAAGAAGTGCGTGGCCAGCAGGTCGAGGGAGGTGATTCTCCCCCTCTACTCCACTCTCGTGAGACCCCACCTGGAGTACTGCATCCAGTTCTGGAGCCCACAGCACAAGAAAGATATGGACGTGCTGGAGCGCGTTCAGAGAAGGGCCACGAGGATGATCAGAGGGCTGGAGCACCTCTCCTGTGAAGACAGACTGAGAGAGTTGGGGCTGTTCAGTCTGGAGAACAGAAGATTCCGAGGAGACCTTATTGTGGCCTTCCCGTATCTCAAGGGGGCCTACAAGAAAGCTGGTGAGGGGCTTTTTAGGATGTCAGGTAGGGATAGGACTAGGGGGAATGGCCTAAAGCTAGAGATGGATCGGTTCAGATTGGACGTTAGGAAGAAGTTCTTCCCCATGAGGGTGGTGAGACACTGGCACAGGTTGCCCAGAGAGGTGGTGGAAGCCCCATCCCTGGAAGGTTTTAAGGCCAGGCTGGATGAGGCACTGAGCATCTTGATCTAGTGGGAGGTGTCCCTGGCCATGGTGGGGGGCTGGGAACTAGATGATCTTTTAGGTCCCTTTCCAACCCTGACAATTCTATGATTCTATGTGTGGGATGGCTGGGAGCATGCAGGAGAAGCATTTCTGAATTAGTGGGCATGGAGGTTTCCTTACTCTGCGGCTGGACAACGCAGTGCAGGCCCAGAGCATTTCATGTAACTTCTCTGACCTTGTTTCAAATGGCACTAATCAGTCATTGAGGAAGCACTGGATCAAAATGAACTATAACTTATCATCACAATCCCCTTGTAAATAACAAAGGTGGCATCCAATTAATTAGCTGAAAGCCTGAAGTACTGTACATCTGGAAAAAGTCACTTTTGGCTAATATTTAATAAAATACCAACAAACTAATTAATTGGAATGTCTTATACACAAGCATTTCTATCTGTACTACATTGCCTGAGAAGAATAATTTCTATCAAACTGTCATCTTTTCATAATAAATAACTATAATAATAATAGCACAGCAGTGATTCAGTAGTTAGGCATTCAGTAGAACAAACAGTGTATTCTGATAGAGCATGCAATCCCAATGATTTGAAGTACAACAGATTTACGGTGTTGTAACTCAGATCAGACTCTGATTAGTGCTTGGCTGGGATTTGAAGGATATATTCTGTCACAGCATTGTGATTTTATGCTCATGTGGCTACACTAAAAATAATGAAGCTCCACAAGCATTAGATGGGAGTTCCACAATAATGAGTCACCTTTAACGAGATGTATTGAGATTTTTTTTATTAAATTATATCAGAAACAAAAGGTACAGAGACAGTGCAAAGCCCAGTTCTGGTTACAATATAGATTTACCACATTTATTTCAACAGCCATTATAGCTCTCTTTCTATTAAGTATGTTCCAGTTTCATTTACTGCTCAAGGATATTTAATTTCTTACTTTTGTCCTTTTCTTCTCTGCACTGCATGCTCTAAGTCTATTGGATTTGTTTCTAATGTCTGATAGGAATCATGTTTCAAACATAAACACCAGAAACTGCCATAGACAAAAACCTCAGGATAATCCTCTTGTTGCACTGAGTTTCATTATGCAAAAGTAAAAACATTATGATATAATAATAGCTATATTTCTTGTGGGGATTGATGCAAATACCACTTAAATCAATCAAACCAACTAGTACTTTGGCTAAAGCTCATCAAAAGCATCTCCCTCTCCTGCAACTAGTTAAAGGGAAATTAATTTAATAGCAAATCTTTATGAAACAGTGAAACTTTCTCTACTTACATTATTTTGCATGAGAATGCAACAACAGAAATAGTAGAGAGTAGAATAAGATCTAGAGAATATGAAGAAAGATTTGTCTGATGACTTTCATGGAGTTTCAGCCCAATTTTGCATATTTCAAGCAGCAAGATTGATCAAATATGCGACTGGGTGATAGGACTGATAGTACTTATTATTGTAATCAAACTGGATTTTTCATTGCTCTTTAAGATACATTTTTTCTATCAATAACATCAGAGCAGACCAGACTGACTCTTCTATTAGCAGCAGAATTAGGCTGATTAGGCATGTCAAAAAGATCAATATCTACTGTGACAATTTGTTGCTTGCTGAGTGCACTTATACAGAACTCTACCTAGGAAAAAAAAAATATAAAACTTCTAATTAATAGTAATGGCTGAAGCAAGTTGTGCCAGAAACCTTATTTAAATTACTTTAAATATCGAGAGCAAGCAAAATTTAGTCTTTTTGATGCAATGAACATTTTGGACTTCACTGAAATCTTGCTTTCAGCATCAAGGGAAGCATGAAGCTCTTCATTCCTAAGACAAATGAATAGGTGAAAGACTGCATTCACTTGATTAATATCAGTGCAAGATGTCTGTACTTGAGCAAGCTAAGAAAGTCATTAGGGACAGCATACCCGAGAGATACTGATGTGTTATACCTTCCCCAGCTGCAGTAAATCTAATAACCTGTGACTGAAAAAGTGGAGAAAATAATCAAAGCATGTCATGAAATCAAAAATTGTAAGAAACTTCCTGACACACCCTTTTATTATATTTAATATATGCAATAGCACAGTAGATGTGTTTGGCCTTTCTACCAGCTCCTCCTTCCCATTTTCCCTGGCAGTCAATTTCTCAGATGAAGACTGCCTAAGTGGTGTTCAGGGCTTTAACTAGGTTACTCCTCACTGACTAGATAATATTTTTCTAATTATTATTTACATCCTACCCCCTACAATCACACAGGAACCTGCAGAAAATGCAAGCACTCTTATAATGCACTTTGTATCTTTCTTTCTACTAGACTTCCCTGCCCGTAATTGGCTATTTGTAAAATGAATGAGCAAAATATCTTCCTCACCTTTCACATCTTTTTGTCTGAATTTACTACTCTACATTACATAGTCCTCAGTAAAAAAAAAAAAAGCAACCCCCCTGAAAACCATATAATATTTAAAACATTTATAATGTAAATATTATAATTAATTTATAGTGATTAGAATCTTACAGAGTTGATGCAAAAGATCTTGGAAAGAAAAGGGGGGTTTGTTTGTTTTTCTCTTTTTTTAAGTAAAGGATGGAGAATCAGGAAGTTTGGTTCCCATTTTCAGCTTGGCCACTGAGCCAATGTGGTGGGCAATGTGTCTCAGCAGATCCAATGTGTGTGTAGACTGAGCCCCTCTTTCTGAGGTCAGAACAACAGGTGCCTTTGTTCCTACAGCCAACTTGTGGGAAAGGATTCTCCAAATATATGGTTTAAATTTATAAAAATTACATGCTTTCCAATCAAGAAAATTACAAATTTTATTTTTACTTTTTGAACAACATCAAATAAGCTTTTCAATGAATGTTTAATTTTTTCATTGCACCCTGCCATCAGTCTTGACCTGCCTGAAGTTTCAATCATCATTTGACTTCCTATATTTTCCGCTAAGAATTATTAGCTTGGATTCTCTTTTTGTAATCTATTTGCAGAGCAATTCTGAACAGGTCCCTTTCAGACCTAATAGGGTGAACGTTAATAAACACTCCCAGCAACTTCCAAACAAATGCCCAGGCACATACAGCCAGAGCAGGAAAAGTTATATGTGTTCTTCTACACCCAGTCAATCCCACTGAGCACAGAAGAACCACCTATGTTACGCATTTTAAATGGGGTGCATCCTTCCTGAGAAAATTTTCTCTATTTTGGGGGGAATGGGGACTCTGCTGTTTTGTGACTACTGTCAGTAGATTTATTTTGTATTAGTCATTATTCATTATTCCGTTTTTCATTTTCTGGAGATTTTTTTGTTAGTTTGTTTTTCCATCATTGTCTTTATTTGCAACTAACATTCCCCATTCCAATGACTGGACAATAGGCATCAGAAGAGTAACCTAGCACAGACACCAAAGCAAAAGTATGAGGCAGAGATGGAAAGAGGTGAGGGAATGGGAAGGGGACACAGTTGCTTTCTAGGCTCTAACTGGGACACTGAAATCGTTAGCAACAACTCAGGCCAACCATTGAGTTCATGTTTAGCTATGTATTTGACCCTATCAGCGTAATCCCAAATTTCTTGGATTTAACTGAAATTGAGCAATTGCCATGTATCACACATTTTTCCTGATGTGTCAGTCTTTGAGAGTAAATAGCTTTAGTTCCCCTAGAAAACAGTCATAGAATCACAGAATCATAGAATTACCTAGGTTGGAAAAAAACACTTTTAAGATCAGCGAGACCAACAGCAAACATAGCACTGCAAAGTCCACCACAAACCCACATCTTAAGTGCTACATCTTCATGTCTTTTAAATACCTCCAGGAATGGTGATTTCACCACTTCCCTTGCAGATTGTTCCAGTGCTTGATAATCCTTTCAGTAAAGAAGAAATTTTTCCTAATATCCAACTAAACTTCCCCTAGCACAACCTGAGGCTGTTTCCTCTTGCACTATCACTTGTTATTGGGAAAAGAGACCAACATCCACCTCACTACAACCTCCTTTCATGTAGTTGTAGAGAGTGGCAAGGTATTCCCTGAGCCTCCCTTTCTCCAGGCTAAATAACTCCAGCTCCCTCAGCTGCTGTTCATAAGACTTGTTCTTGAGAGCCTTCACCAGCTTTTTTGCGCTTTTTTGGACACACTCTAGCACCTCAGTGTCTTTCTTGGAGTGAGAGGCCCAAAACTGAACACAGGATTCGAGGCGTGGCCTTACCAGTGCTGAGTGCAGCAGCACAATCGTTTCTCTACTCCTGCTGTCCACACTATTCCTGATACAGGCCAGGATGCCGTCGGCCTTGTTGACCACTGGGGCACAGTGCTGGCTCATGTTCAGCCCGCTGTCAACAAACACTCCCAGGTCATTTTCCACTAGGCAGCTTGCCAGCCACTCTGCCCAGGACTATAGCATTGCCTGGTGTTGCTGGGACCCAAGGGGAGGACCTGGTACTTGATCTTGGTGACACTCATACAATTGGGCTTGGCCTTTTGATCCAGCCTCTCCAGATCCCTCTGAAGAGCCCTCCTACCCTCAAAAAGATCAACATTTCTGCTCAGCTTCATGTCGTCTGTTAACTTACTGAGAGTGCACTCGATCCTCACATCCTCATCATTGCTGAAGATATGAAACAGAACTGGCCCCCAAATTGAGTGCTGGGGAACACCACTTCTGAGTGGCCACCAGCTGGATTTAATACCATTCGCCATCACTCTTTAGCCTCGGTTATCCAGCCACGCTTTCACCCAGCAAAGGGTATGCCCATCCAGGCGATGAGCAACCAGTTTCTCCAGGAGCATGTTGTGGGAAATAGTGTCAAAGGCTTTACTAAAGTCCGGGTAAACAACATCCACAGCCTTTCCCACATCCACTGAGTGGGTCACCTTGTCAGAGAAGGAGATCAGGTTAGTCAGGCAGGACCTGCACGTTTCACAGGCTCTATCAATGGACTTAAGCCTCAATGCCAAATGAAAAACCCTCAGAGGATATATTTTTCTGTCAAGAAGTCTTCATGCAAGTAAAGAGGCTAAACACTGAAAAGCCAAAAGGTTTTTATTTCTCCATATAAAAACACACAAATTTTCTGGTTTTATTTTTTCAATACAAATTGCAGAGCCACTGTAGTTAGTGACCCAATTATCCCAAAAGGTCTCAGTTTTTTGAGAAAATATAAATGTGCTACTAAGAAGATTTTCTGCATGATTAATGCCAAAACATGAAAGGCAGATTGAATTTATCTGTACATAAGCATTTACGGGTCTCAGAAAGGGAAGCTATTTAGAAGGTGATAGAACTGTAATTGCCATTTCAACAAAAAAGCAATCAGGGAGGAATAAAAGAAGCTCAGTCTGCCAAAATGAAGATTTGGAAGTTAATCACATGCCATCTTAGCCAGCCTGTTATGCTGATACGTGTATATGGAGTTTTCAAATTGTTGCTACTATTGATTTCTAAAAGTACACTAGAGTTTTACATCTTTCAAAAATAGTAAGTTGTGTTCCATCCCAAAAAAACAGAGAATCAAAAGGCTAAATTCTTTTCTGCTTCCTCTTTTCACGGTTATACTAATCCCTTCTCAGCTATTAGATGGTTCTGCACCATTTGCAGTCTACAGTATAACTCCAAGTCCACTATGTTTTTTGTAATTTTAATTTTTAAAGGACAGTCTCTTGAAATCTTCATAAAAACAAAAATGTTATGCGCTACTGCACACTTTGCATTCAAATAAGTATTATGAAGGAAAATACTAGGCAAACCCATTCAAAATAGAACCAGCTTTTCTTGTAATTTCCATTTGGATAACTTTCCTAAACCAAGTCTTTCACAGGTAACTCTGCATCCAGTATGCTTAATTGATTGTCTTAATTCAGTACACTATTGTCACCATTTAAGTATCCATTGTCCATCATTGTTAATCTCATCCCTCTCCTCCTTCCCATGAGCTTTACTGGTATCTCTGTCATCTCATGCTAAATGCTTCCTCCAGCAAGCTCTCCTCCCTGTTCCTTCTGTGTTAATTTGCTTTTTACCTCACTCCTCCTGGTCTTTTTGTTTTGTAAAACTTCTGTGTCCAAGTAACTTGAAATTTTCCTGTTGATGAGACAGACATTTGTGATCTCATTACCATCATTGCATACAATTTCTTTTTCCTGCATCGGTGCACTTTGTTATTTGATACCTACCTAAACTCTAATTTTGTAATACTGGTAAAGTTTTTCAGGTGTTTTCTGTGTAATTAGTTTAAGGTAGATCTCCTAGTAAGCTCCTACTTCCATATATTTAAAAACACACTACTAAAATTGTAGACAGAGTGAATGGCACATCAAGCAGTGGTTAATTCAGTAGGAATTCTACTTTACAGGTTTCTGACAGCACCCTGCATCCTAAAATCATCTCATTCCTAGCATTCAGAATTATAAAGGACAATCCATACCATGGATTCTTTTAAGGCTCAGACTTGCTTCTCATGGAACAGACTCAATTGCAAGAAGCAGAAAACAGTGATGACAGTCATACCTCTGGGAATTCGTTATGAATATCCCCTCATATTCAGAGTTAAAGGAAAGTGGGACACTTTCCCCTTTGCAATATTTGTCACTGGATCCCGAGAAGATGTTGAGTTATTCTCAGGACACACTAGTACAAGCTGAGGAAACTCTGTGGGCAGCATCAGTAAGGCCTTCCTGCATTTGATTTGGCTTTATCAGACAAGAGAGAATATGGTGGTGGGAGCTCAGCTTCATCATGGGGTAGCCTTGTGAGCGCATTCTGGGTAAAGGCTTCAGGGCAGCAAGTTCTGCAAAAGCATCACTTTCACATCTCTTCCATATTCTCCCACTTGGAGATCCTGCAGCCTACCCCACACTTAGCAGAAGATCCAATGCTTCCAGCTTCAAATACCCCCTACCATCATGAGAAACTACAAAACTAGTCCCTGAGTGTTCTACCACTACAAAGGACCTTGTAGATGAAGATTTTGCTGGGAAAAAAAAAAGACTTTGAGTAGGAGGAAAACGGACAAAGTGAGGTGGACAGATCTATTTCTTTCCCTCTTGGTTTGACCTAAACAGAACCAATTCTCTTTAGTTATTTTAATTTTCAGATCAGTCTTCTCTGAGAGACTGCACTTTCCAAAGCTAACAGCATGCTTTTGCAGGGTCTGCTACTAGAAGCTATAACGCCTGATGTTTATAGTTACTGCCAGAGATGGTTATGCAGAAAGGCTCTTTGCTTAGAATCATAGAATGTTTTAGGTTGGTAGGGACCTTAGAGATCATCTAATTCAACCTTCTTGCCATAGGCAGGGACAGCCCTAATTAGACCAGGTTGCTCAAGGCCTCATCCAGTATGGCCTTGAACATCTCCAGTGAGGGGGCATCCACAACTTCTCTGGAGAATTTATTCCAGAGTCTTGCCACCCTTAGGAAAAATTTCTTCCTAAGATCCAATAGAAAACTTTTCTCCTTCAATTTAAATCCATTACCCTTGTCCTATCACTGGACACTCTTGTAAAAAGTCCCTCTCCAGCCTTCCTTTAGGTTCCCTTCAGATATTAGAAGGCAGTTATAAGGTTCCCCCGGAGCCTTCTCTTCTCCAGGCTGAACAATCCCAGCTCTCTCAGCCTATTCTCATAGCAGAGGTTCTCTAGGCCCTGGATCATGTTTGTGGCACTGCTCTGAACTCATTCCAACAGATCTATGTCCCTCTTATGGCGGGGACACCAGAACTGGACGCAGTATTCGAGGTGGGGTCTCACAAGAGCAAAGTAAAGGGGAAGAATCACCTCTCTTGACCTGCTGACCACACTTCTCTTGATACATCCCAGGATGCGGTTGGCCTTCTGGGCTGCATGAGCACACTGCCGACTCATGTTGAGCTTCTCATCTATCAACACTCCCAAATCCTTCTCTTCAGGGCTACTTTCAACCCACTCTGTGCCCACTTTGTAGTTGTGCCTGGGACTGGCCCAACCCAGGTGCAGGACCTTGCATTTTGACTTGTTGAACTCATGCAGTTTGCACTGGCCCATTTCTCAAGCCTGTCAGGGTCCCTCTGGATGGCATCTCTTCCCTCTAGCATGTCCACAGCACCACACTTATTCCTACAGTCACCAAGATCACTGCTGGACCTTGTGTGCCACCCTGGGGATGCCAGGAAGTAAAAGAGGTCACAAGGACACAAAAGGTAGCACCTCTGGTGAGTAGCAGACAGAAGAGGTGACAAACAAGAGTATTCCGTTCCATGTTCCTCATATACAGTTACAATATAAAGCTCAAGGATCACGAGAGTTAGGCTCTCTTCTTCAATGGCCAGTCTGAGGAGGACTCCATCTGACCTTCTGCCTTTGATCCTGATCTCGAGTTCCTGAATCCAGCTCCTGTATCTGCTTCCCCTCTGCTGCTGAGCATGGGACTTCCTGGGTGCCGCCTGCTCTGCAGTGTCAGTGGGGATTGTTATCAGGGAGAATCGGGTTTGATGTAATTTTTATATATAGTTGTATCTCGTTAATTATTTTTATTATTTCCTTAGTAGTACTATTATTGTTTTATTAAAGCTTTTTAGTTTTCTTTTCCAATGTGTAAGTCTCTCTGCCTTATTCCCTTTCCCTTCCCATTTGGAGAAGGAGAGGGGTTAGAGAGCCCTTACCCTCGACAGCCTCCTACTTCTTGCAGCCTCATAGACCCTCTCAGCAAAGCTCTCAAACAACCATGGTGACTCTAATCCCAAAGCTGTTTCTTCAGCCTCACACCCGACTATCATCTCAACTGCAGCACGTCCTCACCAGCACTCTCCAAATATTAGATCCTGTCTCCACCACTACACCCAACAGGATTCATCACAAACCTGCCAACAAAGGACTCTAAGCACAGAAAGGCTTGTTGGTCTAGGGGAAAAGTCAGTATTTGATAGGGTTATCTCATTCTTCCTGATGATTTTTATCAGGCAAACAAGTAAGAGAGAGCATTTTAATACAAAGGAGATAGAAATTTGTTTTCACTGATGAACAAAGCCATTCTTACATGTTCTCGCATAAGTACTAGCACTTCAAAGCAATTAAACTGTTCACTGAACAGAAAAATGATTCTGTAGTGTTTTCAGCAATTAAAGTATGATTGACAGAGTACAAAAGATAATGATTAGGTTTCATCAGCTGAAGAAAGATTTAAAGAAGGTATAATTTCTTCCTTTAATTATTCTTTATTAATATTTACCAAACTGTACAATTCCTCCTATTTGTTATATTCAGTGAATGTTCTATTACTAGCTCATTATAAAAAGTTTTGCTTTGGTGTTACAATTTTGTCTGTCATGTTTTACAGGTGTTACAAATGACAGCAGCAAAATTGTAATACACATTTGTGTTCCCCTGATAACACCTGCTGATATTTCATATGGAGGCATTATACTAAATCACCTATATAACTGTGTTACTTAATCAGAGATTTCATGCTTTAAATCAAGGGACAGAGAACAAGGTGTATCTCAAATGAACACAGCTGTGGAGCCAACGTGATAGCTAATAAAAGTCCAAGGCCCTTTGGTAAACTCTGTTTGTGGCTTTTGGATTTCCATTCCTGATGACGAATGCTGTGGAAAAGCCAATAGAATCGCCTGCCCCCATTATACCTTACAGACATAAATTACTGGGTTTTGCACTCAGTGTGAATTGCCTGCTTAACGGAAAGGAAGGATATTGTCTTGAATTTGGCACAGCAAATAAACAGAATGGCAATTTGCACTACTACTTTCTGTAATGCATCCTGATTTTTCTCATTTTAGGGAAATATCTGGAAGGGGGGGATTTTTTTAGAAAAATCCATTCCATAAGCATTCAGATTTTCATCTCCTCAGCTGTCCAGAAAATACATTTCATAATCAGAAGAAAATATTAGAAATGAAACAAGTCATACCATCCTAAAAGACATGATAGTGGCATCCATGGACCTAGATTCAGTACTCTCAGTTGTACAGATACCAGTAGAGGAGTGAGCATCAGATGCAATCAAAGCAATCACGCTATGAATGCTGCTTGAGTAGCGAATGTATGAGGGCCAGTGCTGTGAGCGAAAGGACAGCACAGCAGCTGCATTTTAATAGGGCTTGCAGTTGTTTTGCAGAAACTGATGTATGGAAGTCACAAAACCCACTGCCAAAGTCTAGTCAGATACCCGTAGCGACTTGAGGTGTCAGGCATCGATTTTCCTACTCAACAGGAGCCAGACAGAGGTAGAAATGCGATTTTACTCAAAACAAGCAGTGGTTGAAATTAGCTGCAAATACCTCTTTCACAGCTATTAAATGCAGAAGTCCAGTCCTGAGAATGGGTTTATCTAGCAAGGAAAAGAAGACAGGAGAACAACAGGAAGGTTATCTGAGGCTTTGGGTTTCAAGCTCATGTGCATGTGTATGCCATCATCTATCCATCCAGTAGTTGAGAGGCGTCCCTGCCCATGACAGGGAGGTTGCACTAGATGATCTCTAAGGTCCCTTCCAGCCTAGGCCATTCTGTGATTCTGTGATTCTTTAGCTGCATTTTCTGGGAATTTCTAAGATTAGTGTTACTATGAAAGCCATTCAGCGCAGTCGATTGCTTAAAGACAGATGCATTTTGTCAGATGAACATCTTGCATATACTTGATGAATGCTCTTATTGCATATAAGTATTGTGGGTTACACCATATAGTAAATTCTATAACATTCATGTTCTGTAGTACATTTGTCTAAACTACAAGGGAAGGCATTAATAATGTACACCTTTGGTGTCATTTAGTCATGGTGCATTCCTAACACTCCTTCCCAACAATATATGCTGGATTTAGGCTCCTAAATACTACGACTTATTCCTATACATCTAGTTCTGGAAGATGAATAGGGTAAAGAAAGTCCAACACACTTTTCCCATAAACCCTGAGAGAAAGATATTAGGTATTTATGGGAAGCAAGGAACAACCCCTGTTATTTACACCTCTTCAGAACAGTAAGGAGGAAGAAATAAACCAGAGCCAGAAAGCAGCTTTTGGCAACAAGCTCTGTTTGGATCCAGCTACCAGAGATCAAAACACATGTCTTCTGCAGACAAATAAAGTCCACCTGAACAAGTGTAGACAAGCCAGCAGCATCCCCTCTGCCACAGAAGCAACGGTCACCGTTGCAGCTTCCAGCTCCTTGAGGAGGCTTGGGAGATAGGTGTGGCCCATCACATTGTTAAAGAATGGCGCCTGCAAGTTACCTTCTCACAAAAGGCTTTTAGAACAAATAAAGAATGCAGACTATTCCAGCTGCATCATGCTTGGTGACTATAAAGCACAAAGCTTGGAGGAAATGGTCCCCTGGCAGGTGATCTGATGGCCAGACTCTCCAACAAAAAAAGTCCTTTACATGCAAGGCATTCTTAAATATCTACAGATGTAAAGACTGGAATTATTTAGGCTTTGAGGGGGAGGAGTGATAAAAATATTAAACCTCTAAAAGACAAGATGGAAAATTCTCAAGATTTTTACTGAATTTTATCTGATTTACTCCATTATTTCTAGTGATCATGGTTTGGAGGCCATTAAGTAAAACTGCACTTTCATTTAGTGAGGTGTTTAATATTTAATGTTGGCTTTCCAATGTTATATACATTGTAATAGTGTAAAGTTAAAATTAAATGAATCTACTATAATTTGAGTCTGGTAAAAACACTAGAAGTATCATACTGGAACTATAATACTAGTAGCAATAGCACTTCTGAAAACTGAAATACAGTGTTATGCCCAAGAAGACTGTTTCCAACAGCTCATGCTCAAAAAAGGCACACAGAGAAAAAAACAGCAGAAATAATTTCAGGTGGAAAATGAACCAATAAATATTCCATAATGTATCTCCAGCTTTTTTCAGAGATTATGATGGCAATTAGGACAGTATATACTGTTTCTTTGATACTGTCTATGGCTGCCAAGGCTATACATTCAGTTGGGTTTTTCAATTCTTAAAACGTATTATGTTTAAATCACACATTCTAAAGTGGTTTTCTGTTAGAACTACATCAAGTGAAAGCCATACTGCTGACTTAAATGTAATTCAGTTCATCCTTGTTGTGTTAGAATGTTTTTTATGTATATAAGAGAAAGGAAATGAAAAGATTAAAAAAAACATTAGTCATCATGAGGGGGTTTTTAATATCATCAGCACTACCATAAAGCCAGCTGATAAATTGCACACTATTCAGAAGAAAGAAATAGAATAAAATTAGTATTGCATTATACTAGATTAATCATAGCCCTGGGTTACTGTCATTCTATGGAAAATAAAAGCTTGACTATTTGAGATTTTAAAGTTTCCTCTTAGCCTTTAAGATTATTTGACTTAAGAGGCAAATAACAAACCCATGTACTGAAGGAAAACCATAAGATTTTGGACTAGTGGGGTTGGTAAATTTTTATCATTCTTTCTGAGTGACAGCAAAACAGCACTGATGACTTGAATCCAGATGGTTAGCAGTAATGCTTCATAATAGTAACCTAATGAAGCTTTTTAGTGCTGGTGACAGGTAAATGCTTGAAAGGTTTATGGTAGGGAAAAAGTTTCAATAAATAACTTCAAAGTCTGTCTCTCTTCTTACTTGCCTAATTATTGCTTTTTATAATGGCATAATGGAACAACCAAAGCATAGGTGAAGAAAAGGTTAGAAAAGAGGAACTCTCTCTGGAGCTAATAGGATGTACAGTGAGTTTTTTTTTTTTATGTGTAAGACGAGTAGTTACTTAATAACCATTAGACCTCTCTCAGACTTAAGGGGAGAACTTAAAAAACTTTTTCATATAGTTAAAATCTGTCCAAGGATCAGGGGCTAAAAATAGGAGAGATTAAGATTTTTCTGTATGCAAATAGAGAATAATAGTTTCAGGATATTTCAACTGGAAGAAGAAAATTCTAGGATCTCTCACATGAGCTATTCTCCCTAATCTTGGTTACCTGTGAAAAGTACAACCAGAAATCTGGTGCCTTCTTTGCAGCAAGGGGGAGATCTGATGGCTGACTGCTTCAAAGGGCAGGAGGCCAGTCCTGTAGGGACTCTGGTGTTTCTGATAAAACCTTTTTCATTGGAAAACCAGGTTTTCAATAAATGGAAATTTTAACAGAAATCATTCCTTTTTTTTCTAGGGAAGAAAAAGGCAGATTTAAAACTCACTGAAGGAGGGGGAAATAAGCTAAGAAGAACATCTGGAATTTTTTCAGATTTTAATAAGTGCACCACATTTCGTCCGCTGCTTTTAGTTTCAGTTACAGAAAATTATACCATTAAAAAGAAATGAAGAAGAAATTGGCTGAGAGTTATTTTCCTGTCAAAAGTAAAAAATACTTAGGTTGAAAATTTCACTTAAAAAAAAAAATCTACCTCTGTTAACATTTTCCACTGTCATTTTTTCAAACAGATGTGATTGGGAAAGTGTTGTCAGTTTTTCTGTGGGTAGGTGGAGATGGTATTTCTCATGTTCCCCTGTGGCATCACTGAATGCCTGGTTGAAGTTGTTAGCATTAATAGGTCACATAGCAGGGCTCTCAGATTTTTAGATGCAACTTGCCTCCAGCCTATGCTGAAAGAACGACCCTCAAAAGTGTTGGCTGACATTGTGTTTTTGCTGTTTCACACTGTGTCTGGTAAAATAACAAAAGAAATCAAAGGATACGCAATTAAAGCCTACGGCATGTACACATGAACAATAATAAAATAGATGATGTCAAAAGGAAAGCCATTGAGGAAAGAACCATTATTCTGGTAACTATAAGCATCGTTGAAAGCACACGGTCAATGTAAATGTCTGGAATAAAGTATATAAATAGTGCAATGGGACTGAAGCAAAGAATCCTACATGTGGCTTATTTAGATTAAATGCTATTATGCAGATAAAGAATTTCATTGCAAAAGAGCTAAGATACCTTCTTCTATTTATTGCTGCTAAAATAGAAATTATTCAGAAGTTGTTCACATAGCGGTGGAGTATACCCCAGCCTCAACAGCTCTTGTTTGATTCACTGTGGTTATTTGACTTTTCTTCTAGTCCCCAAAAGGTGGGAAGTCCAATAGATGTCAATATTTGATGGATTCATGAAAAAGTCAAGTCATAGACCTCCTCCCTTTTTTCTCGCTGTATTGGCTTGCTTTAGGTGTTCTGCTGCAGGAAATTCTGTGTCTTCATAGTAAAATAAGCCTTTAATTTCTCAGTTTCTACAGATCAAGTGATGAGATGTCATGTGTGAACCCCTCAAAGGCTGAGAAGAGAAACTCTGACTCCCCCACAGAAAATTGTGAACTGCAGTTTCTTACTGGCTAGCAACACCTTTGATTAAATTTGTACGAAATTTCAATTTAGTTATTAAAATGGACGTTATTGTTCAAATATTAGAAATTCCATTTCTTATATGTTCTAAGCTGTACAATTGTCAGATTTTTATGGTTTAGATTGTAAATGTGGTTTTCTCTGGCTGATTATTGGTATTATTTTTTTAATTTTGATGTCTTAAAGGCCAATGTACTGTATCATAATAATATGAAGGACATATTTAACAGGTGTGGGAAACACTGTATACAAATGTATATTTCTAAAAGCTATTTTTATGATTAGCATGTTTTACTGTTTTATCATATTTAGCGTCAGGTGATATCGCACTTCTTGGTTTACAGCTTAATTCAAACAAGATCACAATTAAATACATTGTATGGTATTTTCCATTATTTTATTTATTATATTCATCATTGGAAATAGTTATGTTTAGTATTAGGGATAGCTGCTAAAAGAGAAAATGTCAAAATAAGAGAGCAATCTTTGATAAACTGTAAATTGGATCCTCCTGTAAATCCCTTTCTTCAGATAAGCACTCTCTGTGATGCCATTCACTAGACAGTTGTTACAGTTGTTCCTGCAAGTTTCTAAAGGCAGTTTGCTGTTAACATATGGAAAGTTTACATGACAGTCAGTCTCCTGTCTAGCCAGGTAAATTATTCATAGACTGCCAATATCTGACAATCTGAGTTAGCCCACTGATTACTTTTTGGGTTATTTTCTGGCACTAGACTTTCCACTCCTAAACCAGTAAAGCCCTCATGAAAGCCTGCAGTTGGAATAATTAATTATTACAGATGTTGCAGGGGGACTCATAGTACAGAATTTCTTAATAAATTGTATTTCTTTTCAAACAGAATGGATGCATTATTCCTCTTAGTTACTGAGATATTAAAGGTTTCAAAGCATGTACTATAGGGGTGCAAGGTCTCCTCTAATGAAAGTACCAACTTGTTCTCTGTCCCGGAGCCAGAAGTCCTTAGCACTGCAGATGACATGAAACAAGGAATAGATATTTATTTACCTACATCCTTATGTGAGATATACTCCCATTGAAATAGACATGCCTTTAAAGTGATTGCAGAGGAAAAAGTATTTATTAGCTACAGTCTTCAGAGTGGAAGAGATATTGATTTAGAAAGTACCTTACACAGTTAAACAGAGCTCAGACCCACCTGTGTGCCCGTATGCCGCACAGAGCCCTGATATCTGTGGCCAGAAGTACTTGATATTTGGTATCAACCAGCACCACAGAGATGAACCCTTACCTTGCCCTTTCAATCCTTCTCCATAGACTGAAAGCAAGAGAAAAATAAAGGTACCAGATCAAGCTTTCAAATTTCTATAGAAAACAGCAGTTTCTGAGACGATAGGTTCAGCTCAAATAGTGGGGGTATGAGGAGATGGGAGATCAAGGTCTCCAGTCAGGTTTCCAGTAAGGGGACCATCACTGAAGGACTGATATTCTTCAAACATTTGGAAGAAGAGCATACATTTGAATTTAATTACATATCACTGAGTGAGAATTTACTTCACTAGGAGACTATGTAACATAGCACTCTCAGTTATGTTTGTGTGTCTTATATTTAGCTTGTCTATTGTCTGTGGAGTTACATGGTTTACCTAAGTGCTGAGTAGTACCTAGCTACTTAATTAAGGAAAGAATAGTATAAGTAGTTATGCCTGAGCATAAAAAATTCAGCTTCAGAATCCACCAAGGCTGACTCTGCCAGAAAAGTGCAGCAAAAAATATTACTTACGTGTAAGTGGAATGTTAGGTCAAATCAAAGGGTGAAATATTTCTCCACATTCTATCTGTTAGTATAGGTTATGATCATTTTTAACTGTAAAAACACAAAAAGAATTGCCATTCTGAGATCTCCATCTTTGGCTGACAGTTAAAAATAGAACTCAAAACCCTGGCAGCTCAATGGGCATTTCGCTCATTTCAAATAAACTGTCGGCTGACTTTAAAGATGCAGACTGTCATCCGAGGAGATCAGTTCTGATGTTGGTGTTAATAAACTATGTATGAGAAACAGCTAGCTGTATCGTCTCTTCACCACCTCCATTCCAAATGAGCTAATAATCACAGAAAACACTCTACTAGATTTTGACAAATTCTTTCCAATCATTACCCTTAGATTACATATTCACAGAAACGATTGCACCGTCATAATGTCAACACTGTATCACACCACAGTTTAAGTCCTGCATATATTTTGAACACAAAAAGACACCTCTGATAACAACCATGGGGCACTACTTCATTTTCAAGCCAGAAGCTTTTTGTGCCGTGCAGTCGACTACTAGCAAGCATGGCATGTTTGCTTCAAACCACTGCAGAGGATGCTGGTAGCTTCAACAGAGCTTGGTAGTTCTATCCTTTTCATGTATGCGATATGCTCAGTGTTGTTTGCCATTACTACCTATAATTATTTTACACAGGTTTTGTCAGGTGTGTGTTTTGTTTCCTTTTAACATTGCTCATCCCTTGCAACATGGAAGAATAGGAAACATAAAGGATCTTGTCAATCAGTTTGGATAGTCAGCAGTCTCATAAAATCCTTTATGGACAGTCTTGAATTAAACCAATTAATTTTCTGCACAGACCTATACTCTCTGTGTATTTCAGATATTTGTTTCAAAACCGTGCAGCTGCATGAATGGAAAATGTTTACTAAAAAGCTTTAAAGTTTGAATCAAGAAAAAATATTTTTACTTTTGTAAACTCTTGTATTACATATTGTTGCGGTTCTTATTAGTTTTCTCTGTAGATCCATTTTTAGTTCTGAAAAATCATTGTACCTAAACTATGTAGATAGCTACAATCTTGTAAGCAGTCATATTTTTAATAGGTGTCACGGCAAGTTAGAATTAAAACATTCAAGATTTACCCATGTAGAGCAGATGGATGGTTCATTACGGTTTTCTTTAAAATGTTGTAACATAATTTTTACATGTCTGTAAATAAATATTTTCTCTGATTTATGCACTAATTCAGTTTTGTAATTTCTTCTCCTAAAATGTGACTCAGAAACTTTGCAGGATAAATATATTGCTTCTATGGCAAAATACCATTTAAAGCTCTCTGATACAGCTGTGCTTCACAGACTTTCCAAGCAGAACAAATAGAAACGGGGATCCATAGTATGAAGTACTTAAGTAAGATGGAGAAAAATGTGATAAAAGCTGCTGCCATTTTAGAAGTTTGAGAAATGTAAGGACTACTCTTGTTTTTAAAACAGGCTGAGAAGAAAATTGACAAACTTCCTTAAATAAGGAAATTCTTCAGTGGGGTAAGAAAGAGGCCCCAGTGGTGATATTTTATGGAATTTGACGAATATATATTCTTAATCTTGGAAGCTTCTAAGTTTCATATATCACTAAAGTAGCACAAATATAACTTCTGAAAATCGTGTTGATAATAGCTATCATTTTCTGTTCAGTATTCAAACTAGTTTTTTATTTGTTTTTTATTATTTCATTCATAAGGTGCTGCTGTACAGACAACCTAAAAAAATTACTCCAGAGTCAGCAGGATTAATTAAATCAGAAGTTTTGGAAATTTAGACTACTTTGAAATGTGTGTGATTTATATACGGCATATAATTTTCTACATTGTTTAATATGTTGTCCGTATTGTTACAGCTATGCCAGATTTTGCACAATTTTGTGAACTTTATAAACAACTTATACATGATACAGGGCCAATTCCTCATTCAGAAAGAATCTTGCTACAGTTTAAATAGTAGTTAATTAATACAATTTCTAATTCCTTTTTAGTAGAGAAGGTAGCTTGAGAACTTCAAAAGTTTTCAGTTTCCATGTTCAGAAGAATCCTCTGTTGTCTAGAAAATTCAAATAAGCAGTACATTTGACCTGAGAGGAAAGAGGATAATAAAATGAGATTATTTCACTTCCTGTGTTTGTCTGTCAATCTTATGTAATATACATCATCAATAAAATTGATTTCTATGTTGGATGACACTGGACACAAGGAAAATTATTACTGAAATTAAGGCATAAATAAGCCAAGAATAAGCAGGGAGACCATCCTGCAGTGTTAGATGGATAAAACATCAAACAGTGTAATATTTTTTGGTCAAAGAAATAATACAAGTATTTTTGGAACAGAGAAGTACTTAACTCTTTGCATGATTAGTAATAAAGTATAGAAAATATAATTTATGCAACCATACACTAAGTAAAACGGGCAAAACTTGGCAAGTTAGTACTGTAGCTCTGAGCATTTCTCACCAATGAAATGTTCTGGCTATGAGGATAAGAGAGAAAGTAAAGGCACTGTGTACAGCATTTGCAGCTCTGTTCTTTTGATCCATGCCCTTACAATGACCAGCTCTGGAAAACTGCAAAGAAAATCCTTTGAGAAACTGCTCAGAAAACACAGTAAGTACTATGAGAAATACATAGTAATTGTTCTCTTGGTTTGACACTCATTTGAGACTAAAAAAGCTTCATGTTTTTCATTGACACATATTTTGGAGTTGGTCTAAGTAAGTACTTGATTAACCTCTCAAAGAAAGATTGCTGTTCCACACTTGTGTGAACAGAATTAATTCACAATTATGCCGTAACGTTTTAACAGAAAACCTATTTCCCATATCACCCACCCCACATAAATCCAACTAATCAAGCAAAAATGTTTCTAAATGTTACATTTAAAACTTTCTGCTACTGTCCCAGCTATGTATATTTAAAGCCTAAGGTAATGGAGAAGAAGCTTTGCATGACCACTCTGTGGTGTATTACTATATATGTATATATCTATGATGTGCAGCTATGCGTATATCAAAAAAATATATTCTTTCATTGCTTTCTGCTTTAGATAATTAGAAATGTTTTTCCACAACTAGAGACAACTAATGTTGTGGAAAATGAGAATTGAACTCATCCCTGGGGTAACTCTGCTGATATTAGTCTTTAAATGTGTACCTGCGGTATCTACTCCAACTGCATTCTTAAGCAGAAACAGCAATCAGTTCTCACCCCATGAGGAGTTACAGCAACATTTAGTGAGTTATTTGAAGGAAAAAGAAGTGACAATTCATATTCTTGTTGCTAGTATTGCTACTGCAGCAGCAATATGGTGGAACATGGTGGAGGAGCAGAGGATATAAAACAGGGTAGGGCTTCAACTTGAACTGAAAACTGAATGAGCATTGAAAGGGTCTTACCTGTGGATGACTGAGAAAATTACGGAAAGGGGATGTGTGGCACTTGTATTCATTTTACTTCTGAAGAAATGTCCCCCACATATTTACTTATTTTCACATCCCCACCTCTAATGCCATGACTCTGACTATTCTTTCAACAGCTAAGCCTCCAAATTTCCAGATGATTTTGGTTGAACTTCCTGACAATTCAACACCTACCAATGTGTAGCCAATTATACAGAAAATTAACCCACTGTTCAGAATTTTGGCTTTGTTATTTAACCCATGAGGGGGGGAAAGTATTTAATAAATATCTGTTTGCTTGAGTGGCTAGATAAACTTCAAATCTATGCTTCCATTGAGGGGAAAATCATAGATGAAACAGCCCCACTTCTGACACAAACTAAATGCCAAACTCCAAGAAAATACACACTAGTCCTCTGAGGAGAAGGGCTATGTAATTGTAACAAGATGGCAACTGAGAATTACCACTGGAAAAAATAACCTAGACAGCAGTCCACACTCCATCCACTTCTACTGAGTGACTGATAGTTTGCCAGCAGCAACTGGACACTTTAACATGTATCAGCCTTCCTCTGTAGGTAAGTGTTTTAATCTGTTATGTTAGTTTTTACTATGAAAACAAGTTAAAAACCTCTCATGCATATGAGGTAGCACTGTCTTAAACCAGCAAAGATTTTGGCTTAATATTCTATGAAGTTATTTCAGATTTAGATATTTAAATCATTCCCATACCAGGTAAGTAATATTCACTATCTCTGTCTAGTAGGGGAAGACCACAAACATTTATTTTCAGAATATTCTTGAGATTTTAATGCACAATTTCTTAATTTCCTGTCTTTTTTTTTAATCTCATTTTTCTCTTGCTACTCTGTTAAACTGGAAGGAGTCACACAAAATGTAAATATTTAGCAAACACAACGTTCAGAAAGTATTTCCAAGAAAAAAAAAAAGAGATGTTTAAATTCATAAACACAAATAGGAAGCAAGTTTAGTAGAAAGGTATCTTTTTAGACTGACAAGCATAATTGATAAAAGCAGGAAAGCTTTCAGGTATACATGCCTGTCTTTTGGTGTTTTTTTTCTAATTTACCCTTGGACCATCCTTATATGGGTTGATCTTCTTGTCTACAAAAACACTGCTGTTAAAAAAACTAAATAAAATGCAACATGTGTGTTCCTTTCAACAATGGAGATATGCCACCACTCATATTACTAGCCAGTAAAAATTCTGATCTATGTAATTGTCACACAAATTGTGCATGAATCAAGTAAACCAGTGCCTAAAGTGATGAATTTGTATTGTTTTATTTTGTTGGTTTGGGGGGATTTTTGGCCCACAGAGAGTCTTTTATAATTTGGTCTCCATCAGTACTTTACTTAATACAAGTGTACGAAGTTTTATGCAATACATGACACCAAGCAAATAAATGCCTAGACATTTCTTTTCTTAGTTCTATAGAGGACAATTTTCAGTGATACATGTCGGGAGGTTTTCTGTGTTTGTGATGACATTATCACATTACTTGTAATCAATGTATCAATGTATGAAATGCTGTTCTAAAAATCTATTCACTGAGCACTATTACTTAAGGTATCAGCAAGTGTATCCGGTCATTTATCAAGAACAGGAAAGTGATTTTTGACAGTAAGCATATAAAATCAATTGTGCTGATTTCAAGGATGAGCAACATTTCAGATTCAGATATTTCTCCACTTATATGAGGATCATTTTTGCATGTTCTGAGTGTTTTTTGTGGTAGGCCAACAGTCTGGAAAAAACATTAATCCAGGAGTGCTACCAGCTTAAATGTGGATCATTCTGAACAATTCGTGCCACGCTGGTTTTGGAGGATCCAAGATGTGTCCCAAGATGACATGATAGCAGCAGACAATCTATAATGGCAAGGAGAAAAATTACAAAAATCACTGCCTGTGGAATTGCATGCAGCCAACCATGTAGACAAATGACATTGCTGACTGCTCTATCAGATGTAGACTTTAAGTACAAGAGAAGCTCTGTGAAAACCCATGCAGTGCAGAGCTACTAAGAGAGCACATCTGCTGCTGTTGCCTACTCAAGGGAACAGAGAACCTGAGCAGATGTTAGATTTCCAGCAGCTTCCTCAGACAGCACAGTTTTAAAATGTATCTTTTTATAGGGGACAAGCTCTAACTTTTTACCCATCACCTTCCTCCCCTTTTTGTGTGTTGTCTTATCTGTTAAAGCACAAGGTTTTTCAGAGAACAGACATGCAGTGAAGTGGTCTCCTCCCAGGAAGGAAAAACGAGTAGGCAAGTACACACCCACACAACCTGCACACTTGCAAATGGAGGAGATCCCTTCCCATCTCCACTGAATCGCTCCTTGAGGACCATGAACCTTCACTTTTTTCAGTGAAGTTGCAAGAGACTGAGTTCAGAGGACTAAAACTCTCACAAGGCTTATAAGGTCCTCCTTAAAATCATTTTTATAGGTTGTTTTTCATGCAGACCTCAAGCAGTCACAGAAGAAAGCTGAGTCCTTTCTTCGTTATAGACAGGGAACATAGGGCATCAAGAGGTCATTTAGCTGGCTCACAGGTTTTTCCTCTTGATAACAGTAAGAATCTCAGAGGACTACATAGGATTCTGGCCTGGTAAAATCATTACAGATTGAAAGACTCTTTGGAGTTGCAGCAGATTGTATCTTTCTGTTTTCTTATGGGCAGAGTTCTAAAACTAAATATTTCATATCACACTGGGTATAAAGTTTTACTGCTGTGAATAATCAGCATAGTAATGGAGCTTAAATCATAAATCACATTTGACTTTCCAGTAAAACGTCCCAGTAGGGGTGGTTCTGAGTTGACAGTATTTACCAGGTTTTAGAGCAAATAATGTGCAAAAGCAAAATTATTTAATCTCTTCAAGCTAAGATGATGTTATCTATTTCATCCAGAAATGATAATCAGATTTTAGTCGTCTCCATAGCAATGCAGGTGAAAATTTAGAAAGTCATGAAGATATTTAACAACAAATACAGAAATGTATAATATTAAGAATGTCTCCCACTGAGGCTCGGTTTTCAGGAATGCTGAGAAAATTAAGCCAACATTTGCCATTGAAAAAAATAGGGTTTAGATACCATGAATTACTATAATTGAGCAAGGATCATGCTAGTGTAGCATGTTGCCTCTCCAAAAAATTATCTCTACTTTCATTTTTTTGCAGATACTTTTGATTTAAATAAATATAAAAGTTGCGGAACAATTAATTCTTTGTATATTTTCTCCTGTAATTTAGTCAATATTTATGCTTTAATAAATAAAAATCTCCAAATCATATGGGGCTAGAAATCTGACAGATAGACTTCAGCCTAAAGTCTTGATTATTTTATTACTATTAGTTTTACTAGTCTTTTTTTTTTTTGCTTCATATATTTCAAGGCCAAAAGGAAGTATTCTGTATTCTAGGTTAGGGCTTTTGACCC
>NW_009730386.1:89384-93765 GCF_000703405.1 Apaloderma vittatum
GTATTATGATAAACTGGTCACAAGCCTAACCTAGAATACAGAACCCTCCCTAATTCTTGCAATGCAAAAAAACTATCTATTCTGTTCTTATGTAGCATTATGATCCTTTATAATACAAAAAATATCTTTAAGATCCTTTATTGTCTCAGACAAAGTCTTTAATTTAAATTTAATATGGATCCTTTCAAGAAGCAGCAGGTGTTCCCCTCAAGAAGGTTGCTTAATGCGACACATGGCTGAAAGATTAGGCACATTTACAAAGAGTAACAGAGAGCACCATGGAGAGCCATAAGCTAGTGAATATATGAGCCAATAAATCCCACATTGCAGCCTATGTTGACCCTTCCGCTGAGATGCAGAAGGAATATAACCACATGGGTACTGTGCGGTACCTATACTGTTTTCCAGGAGCGAGTGTGTTTGTGGTAGCTTGCATTTCACACAATGCCTCACAGCTCTCCTTGTATTAGTGTTAGCATTTGTGCTGCCATGTCAGGTTTCTCAGCCTGTCTGTGCTGCAAAGGAGGGCCAAGACTTTCCCTGCGTCTACAGGTGTAGATGTGCCTCATTGGCCCATAGGATGGCTGGACAAGATCATCTCCATAAGTCCCTTCCTATCAACATATTCTGTGATGCTAGGATTCTGTGTTATAGTAAAATTATATCCGTAAGTCTACATTAAAAAGATACTAAAGGTGTGCAGGGAGCATGCCAGAATCAGCGTGTAGCATCCGTGGTGGGGGACAGCATTCTTGCATGCACACAGATGTGGTGTGGGCACAAGTTATACGAAGAGAGTCCAGAGAGTTAAGCCTAAAGCAACTTATCCCAAGTCTAGATTTAGCATTTTCTTGTTTCCTGAGCCACAGCAGAACAAGCAGGACCACAGTTAATGGCAGGCTCTAAGGACTGAGATTGAACTGAGGCATCTATATACCAGACAGGTATGTAGTCCTCACAGCTTGACTTGGAGTACTGGGAGTCCATGAGTCCTACTTGAGTCACTAGTAACACCATTCACTTAACTCCTCAGGCATTCCTTATTAGGATCCTAATAAAGAGATATCAAGGAAGAAATTTAGATGCCTAAACACAGGTGTCCAGTATTATTTTAGATCCCCCTTAGACTGTCCACAAAGGAATAAGGCTCACATAGTCCTATAATACCTACCAGTCCTAGGAGGGTGTTTCTCAGGACATTTCAAATGACATAGACATGGATGTTTAGATTCCTGAATGAGGCCTCCAAATTCAGCTGTGATGTTTTAATAGGGCAACTGGGAAAAGATGCCAGCAAAAAGGGCTGAGGAACACAAGGAGAAGATTTGACCGAGGGAATACATTTTCAAACTGTAACCTGCAGCTCTATAATTCACATTTATGTCAGCACCAGTTTCCAAAAATCTGCTCATACAGCTGAAAATTTCTTTAAGAAAGCTATAGGAAAAGTAGGTTAGACAAAGCTTATGAAAAAGTAAGCTGGCAGCAATAAAACTCAAAGTTATTGGCGAGACCTATTACAGTTAACTAGCATAGGAACTGAAACCCTGATCTGGTGCTACCCACTGAAAAAAGAATTACATATAGCATGTGTTAAATTATCCTTTTATCACCTATGAAAGAACGCCAGACTTTGACACCTATTATTGCTATTAGATGGACTATACTTTAGTCACACCTAGACTCAATTACTGCCACAGTGCTAGCTGCAGCAGGCTATTTCAAAACACACCCCAGCCTGTGCCATCTTTGTACTGCTGGGCTCCCAATTAAAAGAAAATTACTGAGAGCCAGTTTTCTCAGCTTAGCACTCCGGGAGATTGAAAAGTAAGAATAATTTCTCACTATGAACTGTGAAATTAACATAAAACTGGTGTAGACTTCTTTTCTCCCTTTGAAACACAGGTTCACCTTTGGTTTAGAGTTAGAGACCCTTTGCTCAGTAAAGCTACACCAAAGCAGCCCTGTAATCCAGCTGCAAACGTGGCTGAAAAGAAATCCACGCTGCCCAATAGAGTAATTTTCAGAAAGGAAAGTGCCGACTCCCAGGGGCAATCCCTACCATGAGGAATGTGGGATCCATCCCCAACAGAGCTTTATGAACCTTACAGGCACTTTTTTGTCTTTCTGTCTAGCAGCAGGCAAATAATGGAAAGGAGGTAACTGCAGCCTCATACAAACTTGTTCTGCAGGAAAGCAATAAGTTTCTTTTTAATAGCCGTTAAATTTGTAGCAGAGATCTTGTGCATTTTCGCTGCTATGAATTAATACTCTGGGTATTTCTCTGGCAATCTCAGGGACAGCCATGTGAAAGAACAGAAAAAGGGGCAGTTAGAGAAAGGTATCAAATTTATTATAAGACACTGGTCTTTTGTGTGTTTTTTTCCAGATCTACCTATTCTTAGATTAGTACTACCCTGAGAATTAATAACCTGTACTGTCCTTTTTTTGTATATTACTGTCTTAAACTTCTGTTTCACTATATATTCATGCTCACATACTCACGTATCTAATACAAAAGTTTCTGTTGAGAGTCTCATCAGCTAAAAAAGCATTAGAGATAACAGTTTTGAGAAGGATGTACACAATTTTTGAACCACGTCCAGCTCTATAATTTGAATAAAATGCAAAAAATTCAGAGCTCTTGCATTTCTTTGAAAACCATTCCTTAGCTCTGTTTTCACATTGTCCTCTTTGGCTAAAATGGAGCATCTTGATAGGACTGCAGTATCTGAGCCAGCTTCCCTGAATTGTAATTATAATGTCATTTGTTTCTTTGTGAGTCAGATAATAAAAGCCAAGAGCTTGAATAGCATTTAGAAAGGGATTAGCCACTCTGTGGATAATGAAAACTTCCACAACAATATTTAAGCAGGAATAGTTCTTCTTCTCTTAAGAGGGGCATAAACATTTTTTCCCTCAAGTGCATAAGCTAAACACTGACACAAAGGGAATGTGGAAACATGTTATTCCATGACTGTTTTCCTGGGGATTCCTAGCACCTCTCTCTGCACCCTTGAAGTGCAACATGACCAGAGAATATAATAAGACTCGATGGAGGCAGGTTGAGGCTTAAAAGCCATAAAGCAGAGATAAACACATTACAGCTGTATATTTCTAGTGTTGCTGATCAAAATTGTGCTGTAATGATTCCTTCACAGCACAGGGGAAAGAATACTATTGTATTCCAGCTTACACTGCACTTCTCATACTTCAGAGATGTACAAATACATTGCCGGCAATTTGGGAGGTGAACAGGTCTTCTAACCTGCTTCTTTAGAAAGCAAAAGGGCTTAGCTGAAAGACCATGTTACCCATACTACAGCATTCCACTGTCTTGTTGCATATACATACAATTAGTCTAGTGATAATTCCTAGCTGTTCTGTATATTGCTATTAAACTGTGCACAGAGGAGACTTCTGGCCTGCTGTGATTAGGCATAATGTGATACAGCTTTTATCATCAGCATGAAAGCAAGAGTTTTCTGGTTGAAACTGCATAGCTTTGCTCTCAGTTTTGCAGTGATTCATCCTATTTATTATGTATAAAGAATGCATTAAATCATATCCAAATTACTGCACTTAGTCTTTGAGTAAAAAGTTAGATTTCTGAGAATTTTCAAAGGAAGCTGTTAATTTATTCATGAGTTAAATTTGTTTAGTGATGAGACCTTTAATTTAGCCATCAGTGTCACACCTTTTCTCTGTCCCAATGATTTGCACACTGACAAGTCTGCATACACAAGCCCTGCCAAATGAAAGTATCTTGAGAAACTCTGTCTAGGTTTCTTCTTTGTGTTATTGTTGGGTTTATATATCGGCAATTCAATATAAATGAGAGTTTTTCTTCAAAGGAAATCTTAAAAACTATAAGAAGTTCACAAAAATCTTTCTGAACCACAAAACTGAGGCTACATGATATTCTTGTTTAAGGTAGCTGACTTAATCTGGTGACCATCACCTAGTAAGTAGCACAGGAAGGGAGGAAATAATCAGTTTGGTTTGTGGATTTCCTGGACAGACCTTGCACCTAGGCTGTAGGTAGCCTTGTCTCCAGCCGTACTTCCTGTCTTTCCTGAGGAGATCCCTGGGCTCAGCCCACACTTGGCTTGATACCTCACCTTGCCTTGGACTGTTGATGGACCCTGTCCCTCTCACCACCACCCTGCCCTGATGCAGTGGGGCTGTGCCTTCATCAATGCCCTGCCGGGGTTCTGCCTGCTATCAGCTCCCAGCTCATCCTCTTCAGTGGACCAGCAAGGCTCTTGGTCCTGTGCAAAGTCCTCCACCAAGTGCAACGTCCTCCATCTGGGTCGGGGCAATCCCAAGCATCGATATAAGTTGGGCAGCCATTGGCTTGAGAGCAGCCCTGAAGAAAAGG
>NW_009730387.1:0-3864 GCF_000703405.1 Apaloderma vittatum
ACACGTACGGCTGGTTTTATTAATGTAATTCCACCCATTTTGTGCCGTGGTCATCGCTGAAGGCTGGGCCTGCTACTCAAGTCTGGCAGATGGTCTGTATAATCCCCACCACCCTCCCAGGGTAGAGTAACACAGGAACAAGGCAGAGAGGCTTAAAAGGTTCCAACAAAAAGCTTGAGCCAGTTGAATAAAGTAGAAAATACTATCAATAACAGTGGAGATGTTAAGCTACTTTCCAATATATTTAAGGATGTAAATATCATAGAATAGATTGGATTGGAAGAGACCTTAAAGATCATAGAGTCTAACCATCAACCCAATCCTACCAAGTCAACCACTAAATCATGTCTTTAAGCATAACATCCACAGTAGATGCCTCCAGGGATGGCAACTCAACCAGCTCCCTGGGCAGTCTGTTCCAGTGCTCCACAAACCTCAGAGAGAAGTTCCTCCTAACATCCATCATAAAACTCCTTGGGCAGAACTTGAGGCCTATCACTACCTACTAGGGCAGAGAGACAGACCCCCAACCTCCCTACAGCCTCCTTTCAGACTGTTGTAGAGTGAGAAGGCCTCCCCTCAGCCTCTTCTTTTGCAGGGTAAACCACCCTAACTCTCACAGCCACTCCTCATAAGACATGTTCTAAACCCCTCACCAGTTCTGAAATAGATTCAAATTTTCAACCAAACACACTAATACAGAATCCATACCTTGCAGACAACAACTAGGTGCTGAATGGAAAAGTCCCAGAGTGGCCACAGCAGCAGGAGCACCCAAGCCTGGAGTCCTGACGACAGCCCAGAAAAAAAGTACAGAGCAAGAAACCTTGGAGCAGCTGCACCACTTGCACGCAAAAAGGCAAGAGGAGAGGCAAGTCCCAACAAACAGTGCTGCTGAGCAGGGCAAAAAGGAGAGGCAGGAACACCCACACAGAGAGGAACAGCAAGCCCCACAGCATAACAGGTACTAGACATTCTAGGGTGCTTTCTAGAGCCCCTTATATACTGAGCACCACGGGAAGGAGTGCTGTGGTTGGCCCATTTAGTCACCTGAGCCACCCCCACCGGCACAGCTGCCCCCCCTGGCCAGCTGTGATGGCCACCTGTGCCAGGAGCCCCAGAGGGTTTTATCTTGGAGCTCTCAAACCAGGGCAGTGATGAAGAGAAGTAACGTGGATGGTGAAACCCTGTATCTCGGCATACATTCGCTGCAGCCTGTGCGCTGTATGCGAACAGAGAGTCCTTAATTAGAAAAACCCAAACCCCACCGTTGTCATTTAATAAGGCCTAAAGAATAATTCTGGGCATCAAACTATTTAATCTCTAAGTCATTGGATACTACATCATCAAAACCACTGAGTAACTGCTTGTTTCTGTGACTCATCTGAAAGCCAGCATCTAAACAACAGGGACTATCATTATTTATCTTCCTGAGGTTTAACTACCAGAACTATGATTCTATAATTCTGTGATTCTCTGAACTATGGTGGAAGATTCTGGCAGATAGCAGGATGCCTGAAAATTTCTGGCAAACAAAACAGGAAAACATAATCAAAACTGACACTGCACTGACATGCTCTACATTAACATTTCCGAGAGCTACAGTGAGACAACCATGACAGGGAAGTCACGCAGCACAGCCACGTGTGACTTGGTGTAACCGGCTAAAGAATATGTAAAAGCAGTGCCACTGCCTCGCATTCAAAGGATCCAGAGTCCACAACTGACAGAAATCCTATCAGTTGCACTGAGCTCAGAATCCAGAACAGGCCTAACTTATACTGTGCGTACTTAGAAAATTATTCATTGGTTTAGATATACTGTAAGACTACGAGAAGAAGAAAACTCTTCTAGCGATTGACTTGAAAACTCTTCTGCCCTGTGCTCATTAACCTTCTGGATGTCTTTTCCTGTGGTCAAGGAAGAGCTCACAGTCACCTGCATTACAAAGAATAAAAACATGCCAGGGTTCCAAAGGACAGTGTGAAAAAAACATCACCAGGAACAACACTTTTGAGGAGAGGTATTATGACAGGAGGAAGGAAGACTGAAGTCGGTCAGGGCCATGGAGATACCAACAGGCTGTCAAATGTATCTGAAGCGCGGGTACAGTGTGGTTTAACAAAATATCTCGCTCGTTCTTCACCACCTTCAATCTCTGACTTTAAATTACAGCATCACAGCAACACACATCACTCTAAGTTAACAGTGATGTTATATAGGTACAAATAAAGATTGCTCAAAAAAACAAACCCCAAAGCAACCTGTAGCCAAAAGAAGCCGTTGTTTCTAAGTTAGCTGCTGACAGTAAAAAGCATTAATCACACAGCAGCGAGGCAGATCTCATCTTAATTAAGACTTCCCATTGACACTGGACGCTCCATAAGCGAGAAAGGCCGGTTCCCTCTACTTCGATCATAAAGCAAACTGAAGAACCGTCTACACTGACAAAGCGGCTTCTTGAAGTCTGCTGCGTGTGTGTGAAATACACTAAAGATTTCAGAAAGTTCTGCTGGAATACACAATTGCCTCATGACGCTGTTTTCCAGGGAATGGGCATTTTGGTGAGATCTATAGCGCTCCCAGAGAGAAACGCTGCACCTGACAGGTGTTCAATTTCTTTCGAGCAATTGGCGGCGTTTTCTTGACCAAACTGAGGAGAGAAATGTCTAGAAACCGACTGGCAAAACCAGAATGTTTCTGTAGGTTCATTTTTTTTCTCTGATTGCTTTCTTTCTGCCGTGCCGCTCGCATCTGGAGCAAGACAAGGTGATGGGAGTGAAAAAAATCATCGTGGGTTTCTGTGTCACTCGCTGCGTCCTTTACTAGCATGCAGAGGAAAAGAGCAGGAGTTCTCTTGGATTTAGTCTCAATTTGTAAATGCACGCGCATCCTTCACCATCCCTAGAAGGGAAGTTCCACGGAACGTGCAGAAATTGCCAGGTTTTAAAAGAAAAAGCGCAGGAAGGGCACCGATAAATTTTAAAGCAAATGATTCCACCTTTATCATTGCCACATTCCTAGCAACGAAATCTGCCTCGTAACAGCACAGAATATTCGTTAAACGGTTCATCCGGCTTTTTTATCTTGGCACTCTGCCCACCGCACATTTTTACGCCACGACAAGGCTGCTTAATCATTTGTTCTTTGTGTCCTAATGGCTTTAAGAAAAGGACTTCGAGGAAAAAGGCTTTATAAGGTTTTTTTACTCGTTACAGCCAAGCACATTTTGACTTTGTTAGGAAGGAGTAGGGCATCTCTTGTGCCATCAGCTCACAAATGTATTCCCTGACTTCAGTGTGGAATAGCATCCTAGAGGGGACACGAGGTCTTCAAAGCAGCCTCCAAGGAGGGTATTTGAGGAGCAGTGACCCTCGAGGAACAGAAAATTTACATTTTTTTACTGGGGACAACCAGTACTGGGGAAGGGGAATCCCTGTGAGGGGCTTCCCAACGGGACCTCAGTCCTGTGCCCCACTCCCTCCCTGGGGTGCAGCTGCTGCTGAGAACAAAACATTTTCCCCATCTTCTGATGGGAATCGCTTTGAAACCTTTTAATGAATGAATGTAATGACCCCTGTCTTAATAGAGAGAGGAGCACCTTTCTTTGACCCCAGCAGACTTGCTCTCAATAGTACTTTTTGTCAGTGTTTACTTGAAAGATACCGCTAACATAACCAATTTTATTTATTTTGTTAATAAAAGTCAGAAGCGTCCCTGCCCGCGACAGGGAGGTTGGATTAAATGACCTCTGAGGCGATTCTATGATTCGATGATTCTAAAAATACCCGGCTCGCATTCTCCAGCCAGGGGAGTGACGTCACTCCCTGACCAGGCGTGACGTCACTCCATACCCAGGCGTGA
>NW_009730388.1:0-396 GCF_000703405.1 Apaloderma vittatum
GGGGGGCGTTGCCTCTATGGAACTAAGCAAGGAGCGGGTCTGAGAGCCCGGACGGCTGGGCCCGAGCGAGGGCTGCAGCGGGACCTCGCAGCGGTACAGAGGTGTTCAACCGCACCGACAATGCGCGGATTCAGATTAAACCCAGCCAGCAAGCAGGGAAAGCAGCCGTGGCTTCTCAGTGCTGTCCTGCCAGGACGTATCCGCTTAAGCAACACCTTTATGCAGCTCCACTGTGACCAACAACCCTCCAGCCCAACTTCAGTCTCGGGTGCAGTGGGGGAGCTGTGTCACACAGCTCTGCAGAGGTGGCCCTGCCTTGTACCCATCAGTGAACGCCCCTGGAACACGATCTCTGCCTGCTGCTTCTCGGCAGGGCGGTGTTTTTTGGCGGTGCAA
>NW_009730388.1:427-10686 GCF_000703405.1 Apaloderma vittatum
GGCCTGAAAGCAAGCCTGGCACCGAAGGCAGCCAGTGACTCACTGCACAGCGCTATCTGTAATTCAGAACTCGTACTCCAGCAGGCAATGCCCAGAGACAGGAACCCATCTTCAAGATAGAAATCTCATCCTCTTACAAGCGAGGTCAGCCCAGACAAAGGGAATATACTTCTGTTGAAAAGGCGTCATTGCAACACCACAAGTAACTTAAGTAGAATCAGAAAGTCTAAGACAAGAAACTCCTATTTTGCCCCCACATTTTAAAGTGAGTTAAATCACTTTTTGTTTTTCCTGAGAAAGTGCACTTATAAATCAAAAGCTTTCCATTCAAACTAAAGACTACAAAAAAAACCCTACTAAAAAGGGTTGCACTTCCTCCCAATACTATTGGTTTTCAAGAACTGATTATCTTTTAGAAGTCCTTTCTATCTGACTAGAATAAGCCTCATACATCCGCCTTCCACTCCCCATCAGAACAAGTAACACATTGTCCTCATCTCTTTCAGAGAAAATACTGTGGAGGAGCAATAATCAGTGTCAACAGACACCACTAATGACTGAAGAGTTATTGACACATTAGAATCTCAAAAAGAACTGTTTTTAAAACCAGCTCAGGGCATGTGTTTGTAACAGTTGTTACTACTTTGTTTCCAGGATGACATAACTTTGATCGCCATTAAACCAGCTTTATTTCCCCCCATACAGGAGAACAGAACTCTACAGACACTGCAAAGGGAACAACATTTGTGACATCTTGCAACAGTAACTATAACAAAGTTGTGGTGGCATCATCCCAAAGATAACTCCACAGGAGTCAAAATTAGGTTTCTCTAGTCGTGCTGTATATTTTCCTGCCTGCAACTGGCTGTGCTACACAGCTTGGGATTTCCACTGTAGACTAGACATAGATAAAACACACAGCCGTAAGAAAACCCAAGGGCCTTCCATTTGTTCCAGCTCATTCCTAATTACAGCTGGTGACATCAATAAGAGTTACAGACAGAGCAAAACACCGCAGGGGTGAAGATAACTAGCCATAAACAGGATGTTCTGTGGCAACCAAAGCCAGACTGACTTAAAAATCCAGAATATCTTTACCATCCCAGGAGAGTCAATGGAAGGTTTAGGGTACAGAGCAGGATTCAGCTGGGAAAAACTCGGTCAATATCCTTGGCAATTCCCCAATACAGTGCCATTTTAGCTTAAAACAGCACAGTCGTTTGTAATACATTTACACAGTGTAGTTACCTGGCAAACAGGAAGCAAAGCTGTGGAATATCAAGCAGCAGAGGTCACTCAGCTCTGTCCATTACACAGCCAAAGATCAGTGCTATGTGACAGTCACATAACACGAGGCCAATTAGAAAAATCTGTTCAGCATAAAATTCAGTGCTGGAGAGCAAAAGAAGGCAGAAAGATCTCATTCCTGGATGGGTGTTTCCCATCTCATAATTTTGACACTTGACTAGAGGGAGTTGGTAGACTTGGCTGTAGGTGAGGAAAAGGAAGGAAATTACTGTGGTCCTATGGTAACTAAGAATGAGCAAAGCTAAACTAGATGTACAGGCTAAACTTGGGTAACATTGGCTTTGGTAACACAGGCATAAATTCCATCTATTTCCATAAAATAATTTTATTAGATACATGAATACAAAAGACTTAGAAATATATTAGTGTTTTCAATGCTAGAGTATAGAAAGTAATTTATATTTAAAATCACACACACATATTAGTAACTCTGTCTCCAAAATACTGCATAAAAATACTTGGATTACTACTGTGAAACTGACCTAGCAGTCTCTTTCTCTCTTTGTCAGAGAGCTTTGAATCTTCATCAATAGCTTTCAATAGAGATAATAGCTCATCTTTCGTGGTCTTCTCTGTGTTGGAGCGATACTCTCTTTCATCAAGTTTTTGGCAAAAGGTATAGCCTAGAAAAACATGAGACATTCAGTTATCACTACAGTCAACCACCTTTGAGATTCTACAGACCCATACTCCATCAGAGTCCAATTAGTCACTGCTAGAGCAAGTCTTCTTGCATCATCCCGGTCCCTTCTACTTCTCATTTGGATGCATAAGAATAAAAAGCTCAGTTCAAACTGTTACCTGTTATCTTACTAGGATCTTGGCCTTTCTGCAAAGCCAACAGTTTATTGCTGACCATTTTATGCAGTGTCCCTGGGATCTTGAATAGAAAGAGAAAGCAGTCAAACGAGCAGCTCAAAAAAAAAGCTATTTTGCATAAACATACAAGATAACAAAAAGCCTGGTCGTTTTCTAGCCCTTACCTTTAATACATCTTTTTGATGATCCACAAGGAACAGGATCAGGAGGTCAGTTTTGCCTCTGGATAAGTTTTTATTGTTGATAATAGCTTTAGAGAATGTTCTTTTCACAACCATCCTGTTGTCACTCTAAAGAACAACATGAAATAATGACCAGAAGAAGAGAATCAGTCTCCCCCTTTAAGAAGGGCATCACCTTTGTTCTTTGCTTTTCCTGTAGTCACCTATTTAAGCTACAAGTGTGTTTTCTGACGAGTATCTGGGACCTCTAGAGTTCAGTAAGTGTAAATCAGCATGGAACAGTTAAGTATACACATTTACCTCCTTCTGCAGCTTGAGCTCAGAATTATGTGCTGCAACAGCCATGAAGTACAGCAGTCTTCTGAACTCCTCCCGGACTTGGCTGTCTAGAAGCTTCAAATAGAGTTGAACAGCTTCTAAAGACTGCTCCATCTTCCCGTTCACTGAAGAGAGGTGAAAGGTATCTATTGCCATATTTATTTAAATAAATGTTATAATAAACCCCTTAAATTAGCCACTGAAGAGACATTCATCTCTAAACAAAATTGGTCAAACAAAGCAGTTTAGTCTCACAATAAATTTCTCACAGGCTGACAAGAACTGTTCACATACAATCCGAGACCAGCCCACACCCTGGCTTTTAGCCTGGCGCTGAAGAAAGCTCACTTTCAACTAAATTCAATTATAGTTCAGCCATCTTGAATGGAATGTGAAATACTGAAAAAGAAAAACGGTCCTGCTGAGAAAAGGAATGACCTCTTGTTGTAGAAATAAAGATCTCCCAGGAAGTGAGGAATATGCCCTAGATAAATAGGCTGCCTTGATGAATTAATTGCAACCCACTTCATACAGCTTCACCAAGTTTTAATTGGCCTTACAATGCAGAATACCCATTTTAGATGTGTGAATTGTTTAAACGAAGTAGGTTGTGCTAGCCTCTATCCTCTGTTTATCACGGAGGGAAGAGGAATGGGATGCAAATGAAAAATATTCCCACTAACATGGAACAAGAATAATCAAGGCCTAGACAGATGAAAAGTAAGAACAGGGATGAGATTATGTTAACTGAAGACAAAAACATTAAAAGCTTTCTGGAATGCTGTCTAAATGTAAAACTTATGAAACATTTCTGTGAAAGGGGGAAGAGTTGTAAATGGGGTACAAGCATTGGGGGTCAGGCTCTTCTCCCGGGCAACCAGTGACAGGACGAGAGGCATGGCCTGAAACTGCATCAGGGGATGTTTCGGTTGGATCTCGGGAAGCCTTTCCTCACCGAGAGGGTGCTCAGGCACTGGGATGCACTGCCCAGGGAAGAGGTGGAGTCACAGTCCCTGGAGGGGTTTAAGGAGAGGCTGGATGTGGCACTTGGTGCCATGGTCTGGCCGTTGTGGTAGTGTTGGGTCATAGGCTGGACTTGATGATCTCTGAGGTCTTTTCCACCTCAATAATTGCATGATTCTGTGATTCACACAGCGAAGTTTAGATCCTATGGCCTAAATATTTAATATTGGACCATATTTATATTTAATTTCCATGGAAACCAACTACTATCAAATTACAGCACTCCAGTTTCACAGCCATTCTACACAGACCTGAACAAATACTACAGAACTGCGTAGAGTCGGGACCAAAATTTCAAAGCACAGTCTTCATGACTAGAAATTTAAAGACATACTTTCAGTAGTCAACCTTTACATTTGGCTGTTATAGTAAACACTGAGTTTGTCATTACATATCTCACATTAACTTAAAAACAAAGCTTTATTCTACTTACCTAATAGTTCTGCAATTCCCAAATGAATTTCAGATGCATGGCTTAACAGTGGCTCCTTTTTTTGGCTGTAGCATCTACCAATATTTTCAAACAACAGTAGTTTCCATGCGTCTGCTTTTTCTGGTTGATCAGGCAAATTCCTGCTAATATCTACCACCAAATGATCTGGAAGATATTCCAAGCAGTCTATTGCTGCTGAGAGCCATTCATCTGTTCTAGAATACAGAGGGGTTTAACTTTATAGCAGTACTTACTGACGCCTTTCAGAGTTACTTGCATAAATTTTTCACTGAAAGTAGGTAAATCAATTTCTCAATCACAGCGAAACCAGCACAGGTAAGCACTTAAACATATTAGAAATTGACACAAAGGAAAGACTTTTGCTGACACGCTCAGGTAGATCAGAGCCATGTAACTCCTTGTTACATGTTTAATCAAGATGAAGAATTAGTAACCCACACAGGTAAACAGTCACAAGCGGTTAAACCTGAAGTTAGCAATGTCCTCTACTGTTAGACAAGGACATAATTATTGCTAGATAAACAGAAACATGAACCTTGGCCTGATTCAGATTAGTAAAAGTTTTTCAGACTATGTTTTTAACTGTTTTTATATACAGTTTCAAGGTCAGCATTCTTGGCTTTTTTAATATAGTAGGAGAAGCTAAACTATTCCCTCACGAGTAATATTTTAAGAAAAAAAAATTCAACATAATAGCAAAATGCTCCATTGTCCCTTCAATGCAGCAATTTTCCCTCTGAACACTACCAAATACTATCACCGCATTCAAAAACTCTTCCAGTGTTGAGCAGAAATTGTTTCAGTTACATCTGGTTTAGAGCTTACAAATTGTTATTTACCAGTTATCCCAGTAAAGTCTAACAGGGAGAAAAGTGCCTACTCACATCCTTTTGGCAGTACTGAAGACTATCTTTTTTACTCGAAGATCAATCATGCTTGATGCTCCTACGAGAGCTGAATGTTTTTGAAAGTCACAGAAGTGAGCACTGAAAACTTACTGTGAGTCACTGAAAGCCTTGAGAATCTCTCTGTCTAGGTAGTTACTTGTGATGACATATCCAGTTTCCTTCCTCGGTTGTGGAAGCTGAGGCCTGATCTCTGGGTGCTCAAGTAAAGACTCGAGGAGCGGAAGGTCTACAAGCTGCAGCAGACGAGCAATTGTTTGTTCTTGCCACACTTCATTAATAACTGGAAAGGGTGGAATACACAAAGTACATGGAGATTCAGAGTGTGCAAAAAGAGATATTATGAAAAACACAGCTCTCCTTTCTCACATCAGTTCTAACCTAACATTAATTTTACCGCAATAAAGACTTACAGTAGCGGGAAGTGTGGTCCTTATCAACTTCAAGTGCCCTTTAGCGTTGCAAAAGGCAAGAATTAGCCATTTGTTTAGTTAACTACAAGTGAGAGCTGCTTTTTGGCCAAGTCTGAAGCGCCATACATTCTCGGTGCTCTAGTTTGCAAGCAATCTTTGTTCTAGAGAAGGGATCCTTATCACAGCTTTCACAATTATGATCTGGCTCCAGCTTTGAGAGTTTCTAAGATGCATTAGTATTTTTAACCAAAGGAAAAAGCACATTAGATCATAGTTTAGTCTGAGAAAGAAGACATGAAATGTCAAGAAGAGTTTCACACGATACTGAGGGAGTGCCAGCTGGTGTGGATACACCATTGAAAAGCTGGGGAAGAGCTCTAGCTAACAGCAGACTACTGGCCACAGTAGTCAAGCACAGAATTCGTGAAAGTAATGGAATATTGCAAAGAATGTTCCTAATTAAAATCAAGCTCTATACAATTGTGCATGCTTCCCCACAAAATTCAACACTGATTTATCTCAACTAGAAATAATGGGTCCTGTTTGTCTGATGAAATAAAAAGCCTGCAACAAGTAGAATTTTCCTTTGTTATGACAGGCTGTTCAAAACAAAATACTATTAGAGTCAGTTTGACTCTCCCACCAATCGGACAGGCATAAGTGTTTCCAGTCCTACAGTTATTGTTCTTTTCCCACAAACAAATGACTGAAATGTTATTTGGCTTACCTCGGCGGGACAAACTATCCGAGATGTTTACTTGAGGGGTATTTGCAGGCTTTAAACTCAGGTTTTCCCAGAGATCCTCCAAGTTTTCTGGTTTGACAGGAGTAGAGTGAAACAACATGCTCTTCTCATGTCTGAGATTAAATCAAAGAAAAGGTTTAATATATATTTATATCCATATATATGGATAACCAAACATACAATGTAACAGATATGGGTAACCAAGATAAAAAAAAAGTTTTCTCTATTTAGATATTAACATAATCTTCTCCCTTCTCTTCCCTGATGAATACTTTCACTGTTGAAGTCACACAGGAGAATGTACGATACTTTAAAGAACTGTGTACAATAGTTGCATGGAAGTGTATAGTTTTTCTCTTGAAACTTGTTGCAGCCAGCACCAGCAAGCTACTTCAGTTACCACAGAGAAAATCTAAGAAGAGGAAATGGTTAAGAAGGGGAAACTATTTTTAAAAACCCAAATAAAATTTCCCCTTCAGAAGTTTTACGACATTATTCCTCACGGCAAAGTGAAGACAAAAATCAAGAGCTGTTCTTGAAAAAAAAAGTGTTAGCTGGTTCTTCTCACAAGTGCCTTCACACACTATCAAGTAGATAGCGTGAAAACTCCAGCTGCAAAATTACTATTTCTCCTAGCATACTTGTTTAATTTCAACTTCCATAGCTTCTTTATTTTTAGGGATTCCAAAATCATTTTGCTGTCCACTACCTTTGCTATGTATGTGACAAGTCATCACGAATCAATAGAACTGTTCCTTTCACTAAATGAAGAAAGGTAATCCAATGTCTCCGTGCCTTGCCCAGAAGAAAAGTACCTTCATTCTACACTAACATGAATGACCTTGCTTCATGACTGTATGTCTCAACAGCTCTTCTGATGAATATATTTTTAAATACCACTTTTGATTAAAGTGTTTTTAATTTCTCACAAATTCTCCTCTTTCTAGATAAAGATTTGGGGCAGATTTATCACAGAACACAAGCTAGCGGGGGTAGGAAGGGCAAGGGGGGAGAAGCAGGAACAAGGAACTACCAATTTCTTATATTTAGAATTTTCTGATCCGTAGGGCTGCTGCACTGAAGTTACATTTGTTACTCTCATAGACATATCAGTCACGTGAAGTATTCTCCTTTTAGGTCAATGCTATTTGCAAATATTCAAAAGTGCATATTCTTAAAACTATTGCAATACATGAATGTAGTTTCTTGTAAGAATATGCTGGAATATGTTCAGTGACAAACACTTGACAAAAACTGTTTAAGGGAAGTTATTTGGCAGTGTCATCTACATAGCAGAGTGTTCTGTTCCGCGATGGTTTAGTTAGTACCAGGGTTTTCTTTGCTTGCTCCTAAAGAGACAGGGAAACAAAACCTCACCATGACACTTCCCTCTTGTTCTGCAATGGCATAACAGCCTGCTATCTAGCCTAGGAACACGTCACACATACATGAAAAAACAGCTGAAAACATCTCCCAAAGCTAAATTTGAGGTGCAGTGAAGGTAGGATGATGAAAGAGGAAAAAAATTTTTTATCTGTTTTTTCCTTAAAAACTGGATGGATTACTGGCTTACGCCTGAGCTAGGTGTGCAGCGACTAAGGATTGCTCCACTGCATTAGCCTGTTTGATGCACCTGAAGCTCAGGTGGTTATACTGTCCAAGAGATCAGTATTTGTAATGAACTTAATTTCTACCTTCCTACACCCCTCCCCCAAGGCAATGTGATAACAGACACAGAAAATAAGTATTATGCAGGCCAAATGATTTACTCACTTCAAATTGCTGTTCCCTACCTATCTTCCACCCACAAATATCTGCATAACATCTACTTCCCCCCACCCAGGTCTTAAAATTGTACAAGTTTTCACTTCTCTCCCTCAGAACATGTAACATTCTCCTATTGTAAAAAAGAAAAAAAAACACCTTATTTTCACATTCCTCATACTAACCTTTGTGGTGTACACTGCTGGTAATCTTTATCAAGTTCTGATGGGTTTGATAAGTTTGTGAATCTGTAGAGGCTACTGCTACTGTCCTCAAATACAGACCGCTTCTCTTTCCCAAAGACCCTAGTTGAAACAGCCTCAAATACTTTGTAATCCATCAGCGCTTGACACACACGCACAATTTTGGCACGGGAAATATCGACATCCCCAAAATACTTGTTCTGTAGAAGATGGGCAAAGACAACGTCCACCGCATCTGAACCGATAAAACAGTCGTGGTAACACTTCAGGTTCTGGCGACGCTTTTTCACTTCCACTTGAGTCTGAAGTGCATTGATAATGCTGCTCCAGACATATGTCGCTCCAAACGGTTTCTGTGCCAAGCTAAAACCTAAGAACACAGGAAGCACAAAGGGTGAATTCATGCTGCAACTAGAAAATAACTGACATCTTTCTGGTTACTAGCTTTTATGAATCTTTAAGGATTTAAAAGTCTTGGAGGCTTTCACTTTGACGCTATTGTTCTGCATGCTCCTCCACCACCTAAGGGCTATGCTTGCAAAAACTATTCCTAAGCACCCATGCTCCTACAGCCAAGAACTAGCCGTACGTACTCGTAACTCCCCAGTTCCTCTACAACACTGACAAAACTATAGCGCTGCACAGGGAAGAGAGAAGCAGGCATGAAGAAACACATCAGAACCTTGTTTCTTAGAGGATTTTGCAAGCACACAGGCTACCTAGTATCAGTGCTTAGCATATCACTAACGAGATCAAGAATTCTCTTGAGAGACCACCCATTCAACACTTATCTTGCAGAACAGCCTTCTGACACCACGGCTCCAACTCTGAGCAAAGCTCTGTGTACTCAGTGTTACTTCCTTGAGCCAGTCTCCTCTCCCCCAGTAAAACCACTGAACTATTACTCATTTACCAATCTGATTAAGAATAGCATGCCAGCAACTAACAGTTTGACCAGAGGCTAGACTCACCCTCTACAAGGACTTAAAAATACAGAATATAAACTTTGCAGGTGGCACCTAACTGGGAAGAGTTGCAGCCACCAGACAGACTAGAATTAGCATATATATTTCTCAGTAAATCAGATGAATAATTTATTAAGAGAGAAAGCAGAGGAAGAGGAAAGAAAACAAAAGCTGAAGGACAAAATATGGAATGAGAAGTTGGCAGCAATTCTACAGAAAGCCATCTGGGGTTATGACAGACCTCAAACCAAATGAATTAACAGTGTGATGCAGTGCTTAAAAAACCCCCCACAACCAACAACGCAGAAACCCACAACATGCATCTCATTCCAGAACATATTACCATGTACATTTCTCACAGAGATGCAGGAGGTTTTCTTCCTGTTCACTCCGAAGCAGCATTAGAGAATTGTATTCCAATTTTGGGCACCAGAATTTCCAGCTGATCTCCATCTATCAGAGTGCCCAGAAATTAGCAAGCTGGCAGTGGGAGAGTGGGCAGAACGGAATTTTGAGGGGCAGTAAAGATTGAGGGGGTAAAAGAAAAGGTATGTGAATGCACCAGCACTGTTAGAAAGGACAGCAATGGTTATCCCCAAAGCCATTACCAAATAGACACCTGTTTTCTCCGAAGATGTATATCGGCGAGGGGGAAAAAAAAAGCTTTTTAATACAATGCATTGAACTAGAATAAGTAGACACCTTCTGGATTCTCCACTTTCCAAAGCTTTAAAAATACAAGATGAACAAAGCATGCATTTACTGATACTTTGGCTTGATGACGCCTTCAGGTAAACAGAAAATCAAAACCGATTTTGATGCCTGACTGGCCTGTTTGGAAGGGGGAAAAACAACAGCAACAAAAACACAACAAGCCAAACCCAACACCACCAAGCAAACAGTAACGCTGGTTTTTGTTACTACAGTAAGTATCAACACACACTACCTGCAATAACGCTACTGTGTTATCACCTATTCCTTCCACACACCCCTACCCCCAAACGTTTTTGGGGGGGAAGCAGCACCAAGTGGGGCACACAGCCTTACGGTCACAAGGTGACGGTGCTCGAGGTGGGCAAGAGCGCAGAAATCGTTCCCGACAATCCACCTTTAGCCCTTCACGTAGCAGTACCGAGCCGCCTGGGTTTTCAGCCGCATTC
>NW_009730389.1:0-15173 GCF_000703405.1 Apaloderma vittatum
GGACTGGGTTTTAGCTAAACCCAGGACAACTCTCAAGTCCTTCTCCTCAAGCCTGTCCTCAATCTACCCAATAACCAGTCAGTATTTGTGCTTGGAATTGCCCTGACCCAGGTGCAGGACCTTGTCCTTGGCCTTGCTGAACTTCAGGAGGCTTGCATGAGCCCATCTCTCAAGCCTGTCAAGGTCCCTCTGGATGACATCCCTTCCCTCAAGTGTGTCTACCACATCACACAGCTCAGTGTCATTGGCAATATTGCTACGGGTGCACTTGATCCCACTGTCCATAATGTTTTAATGAAGCATCAAAACCTGCTGAAATCAACCGCTTCACTGTGGAGGTTAGAGAGGTTGCAGATTAAGCAGAGAGCTAACAAAGACCTCCATCAAGTGCCCTTACCAGACATACCACACAGACCTGTCCACCAGCTATCAAGCTCTGCATCAGAAACTGCCTGGTAACTGTTCATAAGCCCTTACTCCTCAAGACAGCTAAGACTTAAGTAACTCCTGGCTCCAGAGCTGGGTGGCAGAGAAGTTTCAGAAGCAGCAGTAGCAGTCTAGGATAATATCCACCTTGTCTGCAGTCTCCACTTTACAGACAAGAAATTCAAGTAGGAAGACACTATGAGTTGCAAAAAAAATAAAAATAAAAACACAAACAAACAAACAATATGGCGTAAGGTTATTTTTAGAGCCTCATTCTCTGAGGTCCTGTCCTGAAACTTTGTCTTCACTGTTAAGCTGAAAAGGAAGCTAAAAAGCCACTAAAGTCCACCAGCTCTATCCCTACACCACTACTGTGACATACCTGCAAGATGTTTTTTAATAACCAATTTTTCCCTGACCAAATAAAAATACCTGTTTGAGATGCAGCTTTAAAGACAGGTATTTTTAAATACTTCCTGGAGGGATGTGCTCGAGCTGTGATGTGATCTGAAAGTTTATAGAGACACACAAAAAAGCATACTCTACTCAGACGTACTCTACTCAAAATCAGTCAGCAAAAGATAACTGGGTTGGCCACTGCTCGCTGGGACTGTGCATGGCTTGTAGGGACCAGAATTTCACTCTCAGCAGCAGAACAGCTTTGTGAACACATACTCTGGGAAACATGCACTGAAAAGTCCAAGTCAAAGTTCAGCTATTTTGGAATTGTTAATGTGAAAAATAATACTTTATTACAGGAAAAATCCTAGGAGACTTCCTCACACACATTCATCACTCTGAGCAGTTACAAGGGGGTTATTCAAACTTTCCATCCTCATATTAATTGTAGCAACACCTTGGAGTCCTAGCAAGAAGGAGAGCCAGAGTGCAGTGGGCACTTTGCATGCAAAAAAATAAAGGAGACAGCTTGTTCTCTGGAATTTTGCAGTGAAGTAGATAACAAATAAGTAGATCAACTTTGGAAGAGCATGCAGCATGGAAAGCAACATTTTGTGAATTCATGTAAATTGCTTTCTAACTGACATTTTTCTGAAACCCAAACTATACCATTTGCCTTCAAGTGGACAGAGCAGTGTCACAGAAACCCTTAACATATTCAGTACAAGCTTGACAGCTACCAATTAGCCCAGCTGTTAACTGAGCAGTTAAGGAACTAAAAAGAGCCAGAATATAATGATCCTGGACATTACTATACTGATTAAAGTATCTCTGTAAATTATGGCTGGGTCACCTGTAACACTCTTCTTGTCTAATGTTTAAAGTTCCCTCACTGTTCTTCAGTTCTAAGAGAAAAATCTTCTAATGACATTAGAATTTTTTTAAAAAATCTTCCTTTTTCAGTAGTGCACAGGACGGTCTTCGTCTCACACATACAGCCAAACAAAACAAAAAAAAGACATCTGCTTTTATGCCATTCGCTTTACTGAGATGAGTCTTGCATTCACCTTCTGAGGTCAAAGAGAGCTCTCTGATGGGTGTCACGGCACTCAGCTTTATAAAGCAATGGTGTCCTCAGTCTTAGTTTTGAAAAATCTGTATTGCTGAGTCCTGGATTCACTTTGTCACACAGATTTCTAGATCCACATATAAAGTCTTGCATGCAAGTTCTCCAGCTCATGAGCAGCAGTTACAAACACCTGACAACAGACTGCACTTGCACTCCCAGCAGGAGAAGGCATCATAAGAAAGGAGGGAGAGAAGATGAGGGAGGAGCTCACATTCTTCTATTTTGTTTTGTAGAGCTACTGGAAGCAGAGGAAGAGAAGAAACCTGAAAAGAAAAAGAACAATTTCAGAAGGAGATTTCTCAGACAGAAAGTAGAGGTACTCTGAACAGCAGAAGGGAGTAAGAAGTGAGCATGCAACACAGAGGACCAGGGTACATCTCCTCAGTCAAATGTCCACCCCACAACAGGTTTGCAAGGTGGTGCACAGTGCTCTGCGGAGTATGTCCTGGGTATTCCGCACAGGTAGGTGTTGGATCTCCTGAGAAGGAGATCCAGGAGCATCCAAGCAGTAAGGTGTCCAGAGTCAGCACACTTATTCTCAATACACACTCTTTGCTGCCTTGTAAATATATCCGGACATACCCGAAAAGAGATCTCACCACTTCAAGTCCCACAAGATGAACATAACACGCTCCAGGACTGCTCACCAAGGTGGTGGATGTAATAATCCCAGATTGATTCATTAGGAGAAACCCATAAAACTCATGGGAGGAATGTGATGTTGGGAGTTTATGGATTAGTATCCATGATGTTATTTCTAGAAGTGCAACCTGTTTACCACCACCACCAGATTTCAAAGGGAACTGACAACTCTTTCTGAAGAACACAGTATAGGATTTTAATATGCTTTTCTTGAATCAGAGCATGTGAGGGTCTCTCATCATTACATGGATGGGGAAGAGATCGCTGCTCTTTTAATATTTTGGCAGAAAAACAGAAACCTAGATTAAAAAATATAAATCAAGACTTTATTAGACAATAAACTCTTCAGTACAAAAAAAAAAAAAACAAAGCTGCATCATTTTGGAGAAGTTGGTTGCTGGGAAAGGATATTGTTTTCTTTCTTTCTTTTTTTAAGCACATAAAAAATGGGTGAAAATGAGCATACATCTCTCCAGCAGCTCCCAACCTGCCCACTCTCTGGGGTTCAGTTGGAAAATTGTGCTTGGAAAACATCTGCAAAAATGTTGGCAACTGTATATCAGCTTTTCCCCAAAAGACCTAACAGGCTTTTATTATCCAAACGGATCAGATGGCTTGGAAAATCCACATCTGTACCACGCTGCTGAACGGGAAATGAGATCAAAACACGAAACTAAGAACTTCCGATAGCTCCTTCATAAATGACATTAAAACCAAATAGAGGAGAAGGACGTTTGGCTTCTCTGTTCCCCCGTGCTCCCTCAACTCCTGAAGCCGAGCAGAAGGAGGCTGTTACTGGTGGAACAAGTTCCCCACGGGGCCAGGGAGCCTCTTCCCAGCTGATTATAAGGGGGAGGAATGAAGAACTTTGGTTCCGAGGAGCCAGCCCTGGTGACAGCCTCAGTTACCAACGTTATGCTCGAGCACGTGAATCAACCCTTGCAGCCCAGAGAGAGAGAGAAAAACATGAACAAAAAGCACTTCCCACCAGCGGTTTTTAAACCAGAGACAATAGCTTGTTTTCATCAGTTTAGAGATTTCTTTTTTAAATAAAACATTGGGGCTTATTAGAAGAAAGGATAAGATTAAACAAAGCACACAAATTTCTCTGCTCATAATCTTCCCCCTCTGGACACACACTTTATTTTTTACTCTGGCAGTGACTGCTGTTGTTACTGTTTTCCTGCCTCTCTGCTGATGCTGCCAGCTGAGCATGGAAAGACAACCGAATGGAGAAAATTGACAGGAAAAAAGGCTTTGGAGTGAAGGTCACCTTACATCACTTAAAGTTGCTAGAATTATCTAATTTGAATTCCAATGGATTTGGGAGATATGGTGTTCAGAGGTAGATCCAGCTTTTTCTTCAGTGATATGGTTCATTCCCTATAATAAACTCTCCACCAGGATGAATCTGAATTTAGCTTTAGTCTTCCTAGTTTCTGTTGTTGTGTCACAGCACAGAGCACTCTTCACAAACCTGTGTGTTTCCTTAGCACTCAAACATTCTTTATGTGACTTCTGGGTGTGTAAGTTCAGAGTGCAGCTAGTGCAAAGACCTAGTGTGTAATTCTATCTGAGAATTAGCATCTGCTGCGCTGGAGCCAGTGAGATATTTGTCATTTTGCTTCACTGGGACCAGAGTTTCAGAAAAAGTGCTTACAAAAGCAAGCAGCAGATTGGAAGAGAGGAAAAAAGTGTCATCTGGGCAGCCCAGGCAATAGAGGAGATCTGTAGCTCTTATATTACCACCACAGCTGAAATTACTAAGCTCTGTGGGGAGGGACTGTGCTGTCCTCCATCTCCTGAAACCTCCAAGTTTATCCCTTTCTCCTATCCCCTGTTGAGGTGCTACAGATTCATATTTTGAGAAAAATATATGCTACACTTTTCTGATATGGTCACCAGATGGACTAGATGGTCCTCAGCAGAAAATACCACTCAGGTTCCTAGTAGGACTCAGGTCAGCCAAGGTTGGAGTGGTGACATCCTTTTTTCAGAGCCAACATGCCTTCCCCAAATCTCCAAGGTAAGAACCTGCTAGCAGTGAGCAAGTCAGGACTAGGCAGGAGCACTGCCAAGGGACTTCCTCAAATCTCTTACACACATTCATACTCAGAAAACATTTCTTCTAATCTTGGCACATATCACTAGTTAAACCAACAGAAATTCCCACTTTACCATCCTGTTGATCCTTATCTTCAGCATCTGTTCCATCAACTTCTCTATAAGCTTGTCTTCTGCAAATAATTCACAAAAGTCTGCTTTGACATCAGCTTTGATGCTTCAAGTTTCTTAGAATTAGTTGAAATTCAGGACCACTTTCTCAGCCTGTGAGATCTGCCGCTTCACTCTTGCCATTTTCCCTGTCCATATAGTGTCACATGAAGGACACCAAGAGTCTCACCACTGCCTACATTTCTCACCAGTTGGTTCATTGGAGGTCTTTTCTATAATCTGAATTTTTCAGCATGGTTTGTTACCTCAAGTACTAATGTCCTTGCTCAGTTTTGGGACTATGGTGAACCCATGTATGGTCGGCTTGGTGCCCAGGCAGAGAGATCTCGCATCCACCCACACTCTGCTGAGTCAGCATTGTTGCATCCCAAAGACCCTTGTTGAACTCAGCTCAGATTTCAGCTGGGGCTTCTGAGACTTCTCATAAAACAAATATTTCTCCATGTAAGATCTGGTGAGATCATACATGAAGGTGAACTGGCTGCATTAGACATCTGTTTTACATTGCAATTAAGCTGTTTTGAAATCACTTGTCTTTACTGGTGAAGCATTAGTGCTTTACCATAAGCTATGATGGGATTCACTACACCAGAGAAGTAGATGAGGCAGTCCACCATCCTGCCTCCTTTCTTTTTTTTCTTCTTTTTTTTTAATTTTACAGTACACACAAATATTAACATATCATCCTGATAAAGCCTTGTTTGCTGGCACAGCGCCAACCCCTCTGCAGTGCCTCCCGCTTGCCAGCCTAATCTCATGAGGTTTGAGGGATGCAGTCCAAATCTCTTAGCAACATTAAATCTCATTCAATTAATTTTGTTGGGGTACAAACTTATTTTGTTACTGCTGGTTGCCAGTCTCCCTATATAATAAGCCATCCAGCAGCTAGGCCATTCAGGCTTTAGGTATGGCAAGGAGAGACAGCATGCTCCGGCGCAGGAGCTCTGGTTAGAGTAGGCACTCTAAGCTGCTAAATAACCCATTAGGCAAGAACTACACCAAGTCCTCAGAAAGGTCCACAGAGGTGACAGATCTGAGCCACTTCCTGTGTTTTAATGTCTTCTACTGGTGTCACTTGTGTTCTGCACCCAGCAGAGATGCCTGCTCCAAGGCACCATCGCCCCCTCTTTGGGTTCATGCAGTGTCTCTGGCTCCAGAGCCCCTGGTGCAGCATCCTCAGGCAGATATACCAACACAGAGTGGCCCTGAATCCCGGCCAGTCAAGTGACCTACCAATGCTAAGCATATGAACATGTGCCTCCATCTGGGACTGCTCGATGAATAAAAATTCGTTATTGCCTCCATGGGGATTTCTTCAGTATATGTAACAAAACAGGGAAGTGCATGAGGGGTCTTCCAGGTCCCAGTGAAGAAAAGGAAACTACTACTAAACTCAGTCAGAAGATGCTGGGGTGATGTACCCTCTGGGACATGGTGGGTTAACATCTTAAGACTCTCCTACGTGTGATTTTGCACAGTATTTATGCTTAGTTGCAGCACATGAATCTTTAATTACACATATAAGACATTAAAGAGAAATTAGTTTAGTCCAAACTCATTTTCTTTCCAGAACTAGTTGAAAACAACCAAAGAAGCAGTAATTTGTTTTTGCCACACAGCAGGTGGCATTATATCCTTCATTAAATTATACGGATATGATTAATATTAATCTGCATTTGTATCACTATCCATCAAATTCAGCATCCATCACACCATCCTTAGCATAGCATTTATTTTTTAATGTATTTCATCGAAGCATTAAGACACAACTAAAAGCAGCGAATAGGAACTGGACACAGAACGACCCTTCTCCCACCTGTCCCCTCAGACAGTAGATCCCACCACTTCACTGAAAGATCTGCACAGATATTATGGCATTAAGGAAATAATTAATAAAATCTATACTTATTTTTCTTTCTATTACAGACTTCCAAAATTTGCTGCAAATAAATTCAAGGGATTATAGAAAGCAGGATCCCTTAACTTTATAATTTTTAATGTTCAAAATACTGGTTTTGAAGCCAGATGCTAAATTAAACTTCACAGCTAGCAAAACCTGTGTGACCCATTCTAGGTGATGCTGCTTTGGCAGAGGGGTTTGACTAGATGATCTTTCGAGGTCCCTTTAACCCCTAACAACATGCGATTCTGTGAAAACCCATGTCCATGCCTTTATAAAGATACACACCTTTTTTCCTCTTTTTGTGTTCCCTCTCTGCCTTTTTCAGGCTTCCCTTCATATTGCCACCCATGTATTGCAACTTCTAGCTCCCAGCCTGTACGCTCAGTCCTGGATAAAACACTGTTGTTGGCAGAATTACATGAAATTTAATTTGTGTCTTGTAATGTAAATGCACCCAGAGGTTGAAGCAACAGGCACATGTTTTCTATAAATCAAATTTTACATAGAGTATCTTTTTTTTTTTCCCAGACACTCTCAGAGTACAGGAAAATCAGTATTTTACAGGCAGCCCTTGAGTTTAACCATCTCTGTGGAAAAATGTCACCATACATTTGTCACTGAACAGGGTGACATTTAAGGTGGCTACTGTGACAAAATAGCTTGTACTGAGAGAGTTGCCTTTCCGGGTTTTTCGAGACTGGGGAAAAAAAAATAATAATAATTTCCCTTTAGTTGTAGCAAATGCACATAATCTGACCTGTAATTTAGCATATTCTCCAGCAGCTACCCTTGCAAATGCAGCCTTCCAAAACTTACAGGAGTTATTACCAGCATGGCCTTGCAGCAAAACAAAACTCCAGAGCTACACCAGCATGCAGGGAAAATCTATCTGCTGAGGACCCAAGGGCAGGTCTCTTAGTAAGAAGATGATATGAACTCTTAGCTGAGCTCTGATAGGATAAAGACTCCAATTTGTTTCTGTGAGCACTGTGATACTGCTTTTGTACTTCTGCTAGTGGTATGGGTACACTTTTATGTGAAAGCAGGAAAATTCCTACTGCCTCTGCTGAGATCCAGGCCAGACTTACAAATACTTACCACAACACTTAATGAGTCCTTCTGAGCCTTCCTGCTGGTGTCAGGGGTAAACGGTGGCAGCACAGTTAACCCGATGGGTTTAGGCTCAATAGATCTGGCTGTGCCACAGGTTCTGTGTTTGTAGTTGGCAAAAGCTCGAGAGAGCGCCAATGCTGGTATTGTTTTCTATGAGAACTTGCCCACAGGCAAATCCACTGGAGAACCTGATCTCCAGATTTCCCAAGCACCAGTTTCTCCTTGGCAAACTGGGATAACCACAGGGGTTGAAAATATTGACATGCTGTAAAGCTTATCAAGTTAATCTTGTAAGCACCTTGAGACCCTGGTACAGACAGAGCTGCAGAAGCATTGTTATTTTTGAGTACACATAGCCAAAACTTGGTAAATTAATTACATTCACCTTCAGAAAAGAGAAGATTTTAATCTTTTCACATTAAACCTGCCCAGGGTCCTCCTGCTGTTAAAATATGTTGCCATAAGTGTTTAGTGTTGATCTGTTTCTCTTGAATCTTCCTAGATTACAGTCAAGCCGTTTACACTTCAATAGTTTGGGCGTTGGATGGCGTTTTCTGGGGCTGGAACATAGCTTAGCTGTAAAAACCTGCTGAAGGTTGTAAAATGGCATAAAAGGGTGAGCCAGGGAGTTTTTCAAGCCAGTTTTGGAGGGAAAATCATTATACTTGATTCCTTTTTCTTCCGCTTTGGTTGTGAGCCTAAAAAATTATGAAAGTCTTTAAGGTCAGCTCTCCAAAACGGCTTAAAGACAAAGGTCCAGCAGCCATTTGCCAGCTTCTCACTCAACAGGTAACGCAGAGAGTCATCAGGGCAAAATTAAATGGCCTGATCAGTAATACACTGAGGCTGTATGGATTATATACGTTCAAAAAGAGACAGAGGACAAACAATGCAAGGACTGTCAGCCTAATGCACCAGCTCCACTGTAAGGTTTAGAGGAATCTCTAGGAGCTAAGGGCTGTGTACTGTTATATCACCATACAGACCTCAGCACAGCAGAGCTGCTGTAGTCCCCTAGATCTTACAATCATACAGAAGTTGGCACAAAGTCTCCATACATGAAAGTCGAATACAATGGAAGTCTAATACTTCCTTTGCTGCACAGTGTGACACTGCAAGTGCATCATTTTTCCCAGATTCTCTCCTGCCCTTCCCAAAGCACCTCTCAGATTTGTTAATACACATCATTTAATAGGTATGTATTGTTTAAGTCCTCACAAACAGCACCATGTCTATTCAGCAACAAATAAAATAGCCAAACTAGGCTGCCTGTTGACTTTCCAGCTCCTCAGAGAGGTGGCAAATTATATCACCCCTAGAACTGCCAAACATCCCCATCAATTCTGTTTTCACCACCAGTCTAAAGATGCTATATTTTAATCTAAGGGACAGATAAAGACACATTCTGAAATACATACTAAAGTACAGATAAATATACAAGCTGTCTCAGTGGATTAGTTACATGTGCAAAAATCTTCCTGGAAGAGCAGGCTCAGTTTGACAGTTAAAATCTGATCCAAAATCCACAGAAATCGCACACACACACATACACAAAAAAAAATCCCTTACTTTGAACCAGGGGCTCTGAACCAGGTCTTTGCTTAACTGGAAATGGATAACACCGGGTGTGACACCTGCTGGGTGGTGTTTCCTCACTAATCTACTCCAGTTGTCCACAAAGGCTTGTGAGTGTTGTCAACCTTCATGCCAGGCTCAGCAGGGAGGTGAGAGATGAATGCCTGGGAAAACCAAATCGCTCAGCCCTGTTATCTTCTGGATGGGACTGGGATAAAGCCACAGGGGAGTATAGGTGAAGTATGCATTGCCATCAGCCATGCAGTACCTGACTTCAAACAGGAAAAAGAGAGTTTAGTATCCAGCACTTTCAATCTCTGGATACACAGGGAAGAAAAAGGAAAAAAGGTCTTAAAAATACCAAGGATTTCTGTTGAAGCAATACCATAAACTGGTGGAAAACACTTCTCAAAGAAAGCAACTTTCTCTGAGGGCAGAAATACATGATTTCTCAAGTGGATGCCCCCCCCAAGTCCTAGCACTGAAGTCCTATAAAAAGCTCCAGAGAAGGGGCTTTAGCCTGTCTGCTCCAGGACAAATCTCATCAGCTTGTACAAAGATCCCACTTTTATTAATACAGAAGCTGCTTTTTATTCCTCCTGCCAAAGCAGCCTGGACTGCCCAGTCCCGCAGTGAGGTCATAACTCAGGGCTGATCACATCACAGCACGTTGCCATGGCGATGCTTGAACTGTCACAAAGGATGTGTGCTGTGATTTCACAGCAGATGGGCTGTGAGGGAGGAAGCCCTCATTTAAATTTTAAAAATTGCTTTAGTAATTAGCAAGAGCAATAAAAAAAGACGTTAAAAAGCAAAGAAAAATCCCCAAACTGCCACTCTCAGAATGGTTATGGGATTTACGTGGGATTTGCAGGCCAGCGGCAGGGTAGGGTGGCCGAGCTGCTGCTTCGAGTTCACCTGGATCTTAGGGTTGCTGATGGATCCAAAAAAGTCTGGATCCTGCCCAGCTGCAGGAGGCCCAGGGCAGCAGTTGGGGAGCAAAGCTCCCCTGCATATCAGTGCATTTCAAAGCACGCTGTGCTCCACCAGCGCACTTCTCAATGCCAGGGGCAGGCAGAGGAGGCCACAGGATTTATTAGAAGACAAGCTAGTGTAGTTTGGGGAGGTGCCCTGGCTTCAGAAGTTTTTAGCAAGGAGATGGCTTAAGGTACTTCTCCAGTCCTTTATATTACAGCACGTGAGGAGTCACATCGTTGTGCTTGCGCTTACATCCTTTCAGGGACATGATGAAATGTTACCCCTCAAAGGTGAGGGTGAAACCCCTTAGCCTCCTAATTCTCACAGCCCAGCAGCACTGACCACATGGTAGCCTACTCTGGCCTTGTCCTGCATCCTCAGCATCTCTCTGGCTGAGCAATGACCTGGTCCCACCTACTGCCTCTGCACTTGGGAACTGAGCTCAACAGCGAACAGCAGATGCTGAGCAGACAGTGTCAAGCTTTGCAGATAGCCATGGTGCAGTCCTTCTGCCCCTCTGGGGCTTCTCTGCCCCCAGCAGAGGTGACCTTGAGGAAGCAGAGCCTCAGGTCCCTGTCCCCGTGGACACCACAGCTCACTGAAGAGATGCTGGCATCCCCCAGCTTGCCACAGCAGCTCTCTTCCACATCGCAACAGCTCAGCAACCTCAAGGCAGAATTAAATCTCTCTCCTCTCTGCCTGCAGCAGGTAATGCACGCTGTGTTTCAGGGACCCTGGGCTGAGTCCTCATATTTAATGGGGAGACCAGACTTCAATGCAGCATGTTTCTCGTTCGTTCAGTGACTAACTGTTGATCTCTCTAAGAATGTGCCAGATGGTTCCCATGATAAGTGATCAGCTCTCCTGGAGTTTTTGAAACAGAAAAAGACAGATGCCTGTGCGCCTCTTGCCAGGACCCATCTTAAGCTCAGGCGATGAGTGCAAATGCTTAGGGAGGTTGTGTTCAGGGGATTCTCTCCATCCAGGCTTAGCAACTAATCTTCCCCATCAGCCTTGCATCCTGAAGGGGAGGCATCTTGCCTTCTGACAGCATCCCCTGACTTAAGGGCACTACAAATCATAAGGTCAGCCCTTATAACTGGATCAGACCTTGATATTGCTTTGCTCTTCTGTGCATTTATATTAACATCTCATTTTGCAGACAGCGCATCTGATCCAGTGCTCGCTAGCTCAGCTTGTATTTGCACATCCCGGCAACTGAGAACACTGATAGGATCGGCAAAGCGTTTTAGCAAAGAAGAAAGCTTCATCTGGGGAGTTGTTTTGCTGCGGTAAGAAAACCCAAACCACACAGGTTAGAGAGTGAGTAGTAAACACATGAGGCTAAAGAGTTTTGTTTCCTGGCCACTGGTCTGCACAACATGCACTGACCACCCACCAAGCACCTCTTCCTGCCCTCGACAAGGAGATCAAAATCTCCACTAGAAAGGAAGGAAAAAGTAGCGGTGTTTATCTGCCGACTTCTTTTTAATTTGTTTTTACTTTAATTTCTATTGCTGACTGTATCGAAAGCTTAACTCCACTCTTGAGTTGTCATGAAAAACACTAAGTGGGAGCCCAAGAATCGCCACACCTGTGCAGGGTAGGAACAGGGTTGAAGAGGAGTTAGGAGTAAGGTGTGAAGTCAGCAATTGAAGCTGAGCCTAGTTCTTCTCAAAATCAGCTCTCAGGCAGAGCTTGGCCTACCAGCCTGGCGCCAGTTCCTCTCACCTGGGCAAATCTCACAGCCCACCCATTTGCTGCTCTATCCCAGAGGTAAATATCAACTTGATTTTACAGAGTCAGGCCAGCATAAAAAAGAGCAACATGTAGCCACTCACTCACCAGAAAATGACTTTCCAGTTCTTTTATTTACATGCCTCTGTTTTGGCTCTTAAAAGATGCACATTTCCTTTGAGGATATTTATGCAGTCTCTTCAGAGCGAAATTCAGAGCTGCACCTCCAAGAAAGGGAATTAGATCAGTGATGCTGACTCAGCCTGTAATTTCACAGGATTAAACAGTCAGAAAGAAACCATTAAGCTGAAAAAGACTGTGACAATACGTATGTCAGGCACTCATCTCCTCACCATAAATATAGATATATACACATATCAGTACACAGTTTATTATCTATGACCAAGGTATTATTTCACAGGCAAGCTTGCAACTTCATGTAAGGGCTTTATGGAGCAGATGTCACTTCAAATCTAGAGAAAGTGCACAGAGGAAATGTAGAGGGCACTAAATTTAAAGTAAGCAAGTGCTCTGCCCTCACTTTCCTGGGAGATTGTGCATATATGTTCACTGTGCTTTGTAATCAGTGTGGCTTGCACCGTGTTATTAATTAAAAAGAGAGGCTTTATGCAAAAAAATATAAAATTTAAAATTGCAAATTATCTTTTTGCATCTTCTGTAAAAGTAATTTCCATTTTATGTTACTCTGTATCATTTTAATATGAGGTTTCTATAAATTAGTTGTTATATGCTGTTATTTAGCAAGTGTATTCACATCGTATTCATCAGAGATACTTTTCTTTTTGCACGATTTCCCAAGGAACAGAGTCTTTTGTAATTATAAACTCTAATTGTAAACAGTTTTCCCATCCTTCAGTAAATTTCTGATCCTTTCACTTAACTTCAGTTAAATTTGACAGAATCAGAGCTAACCGACTAACTGCAAGTTTCCTTAAAAGACAGTATCCAGGTAGAGACGCCACACAGCCCAGTGGTCTCACTGCTCAAGATTGAGAGCAAGAATTTGATGACCAAGTTGAAAAACATTCACAAAAGAGATCTCTTACACTAAATACTACACCTCAACGTGGGAAAATGCAAAGTTCCACAGAAGCATGTACCCTTAGACTTACCAGTGGAGCAGCTTCTCTAGCAGTAACATTGAATACACAGTGCTCGAAAAGTTGTCCTTAGGTTGTTCATTTAGGGTAGTGATAGAAATTGCTACAATTTTAAACCCACGATTTTTTCGTCTGAAATAATTATGCCCCATTTTTAATGAGCTTTCAGCTCCTAATTCGTGTGGCCATGACATCCAGGATTTTGAGGAAGGTAGATGAGCCTGATCAAGGGCCTTACTTGGTGCTTGGTCACTTTGACCTCAGGTTAGAACTGTCTTTGTTACAAGCCCGACTTAATGTTTGAAACCCTGGGCCCAGCTCCTATTGCCGGCCCTTTTTTGCACTTGAAAGGCAGCATTAGCTCCTGTATCACCTAATCAATCAAACAATCTTTTGGTTTGGCAATGTGAAAAAAGTTAAAGAGGCCTTAAAGTGTCAATGAGAGCAAGAGCAAGCAACGATTTTTCACCTGCTTTTCTGCTGATCTGCCTTTTCAAGAGTATTTTATATTCATAAGCATTATAGCCTTATCAAAACACTTTGGCTATTCTTTTTTTTTTTCCAAATCATAGGAAAGGAATTTGAGACAGTAGGGGGAAAAGTGTATCCTGCGTGGGATTATTTTTGCCCCCTAAAATAGCTCTTTTCCTTTTTATGCAGGCATTCAAAGTTCAGAAACTTTTATAGGGCTGAACACCTACTGAAGATTCAAAGTATACTCAGTAGTGTTTATAAGAAAACGGAATTTCCGTAGAAAACAATAAAAAATAAACTTATATGGAGGAAACCCAGAGCTCAGTGAGCATCAGCAAGCTCTAACGATCATCCTCCATGCCCCCAGCAAGTGTAGAGAGAGAGGATGCCCGTGTTTGTCCTTTTCTAACAGCTTCGATCTAGAAGAAGAGGAAAAGTTAGCCAAAATTTTGGAGCTGCTGGCGGCAAGGAAGAAATCCATTCTGTTATCAAATACTTGCAGAGACTGTACTCAATCAGGCAGTCAAAAACACGCCTACTCAGATAAGGGTATCCCTGCAAAGAAATCTCTTGACACTGCTTTGATATATTTACGTTCTTCCGTGAGAAGACTATTCAGCTGCAATAACTTCGAGCTCCTCTTCTGACACTAATACAAGACAGTCCCCAGCCCTGAAGGGGGAAAAGAAACAAAATCTTGCGCAGCGAAGTTACTCATCTGGGTTAAGGACTGCAGCTGGTGACACGGGGTGAGGCAAAGCAAGCAGAGGTTCAAAGTCTTTGGAGCTTTAAGCGCACAATTAAAATACTAATTTAATGCAATCTGACCAAAGATACCGTGTCGTAGATAGCACACCCCTGAAGTTACAGTAAGATTATGCTACTCCTAAGTCCTATTAGCCAGGACTTGTTGGACGATCTGATATCTAGTAGCAAGATACAATCGGTAAATTATTTCTTTTAATTAATTCATTTAAGTAAACAGAAAATAGCCTGAATCCTATCTGTCTACATCTCTTTGGAAGAAAGGCAAAGAGGCACACGAGTTCAACGACAGTTTTACATGGGGGAAAGGATTCCTGCGATGCAGCAAAGGAGCGGAGATTGCAGCAGCATCCCTTAGAAATACACACCACCTTCTGCAAAGCAATAAACAACCATCGCCTGAAGCCCACCCAAAATCGGGTGGCTTGGAAAACCTCCATCACAAGCCGAGGATGGAGAAATGCCTCCCGCCTCCCCAGGTAACCTGCCCTGCTCCGGAGGGGCAGCCTCACGCCAGAGGCACAGCCTTACTCAGCCCCTCGCCAGCCCATCACCGTCCCTAGAGCGGGGGTCCAGCCTCCGCCGTCCTTGTGACGGGGGCCCAACCCCGCCGTCCCTCTAAGGGGGGTCCGGTCCTCGCCGTCCTCGCAGCGGGGGTCTAATACCGCCGTCCCTA
>NW_009730390.1:0-9508 GCF_000703405.1 Apaloderma vittatum
CAGGACCCTACACTTGGCTCTATCGAATTTCGTGCAGTTGGCCTGGGCCCATTGATCATAGCATCTTCTTAGCCATTTACTGGAACTTAGTTAAGAATTTGTTCACAAACTAAGTGGCTCAGTACGGTAACATAGTATCCTAGAATCGTTAAGGTTGGAAAAGACCTCTTAAGATCATCAAGTCCAACCCAACACTACCATGACCATTAATGCATGTCCCAAAGTGCCGTGTCTGCACGTTTTTTGAACGCTTCCAGAAATGGTGACTCCACCACTTCCCTGGACATCCTGTTCCATGTTTAACACTATTTGTGGTAATACTTTTCAGGCTAAATGGAAGATTTTTTTTTATTCTGTCACTGCAAGAATACCAGTCATAATCAGTGACACAGTTGATGTTAATGACAGGCATCTGTTTATTTGGATTTAAGCATTAAAAATGTCCAGCTGTAGAAGAAATTTGAGATTTGTGTTACTAAATGAAAGAACACAGTTATATAAATATTTCTCCGGTTTCATAGTTTGCATTTGGGAAGAAGAGGTCCCTTCGTTTTTACAGCTCCTTTAGTGCTATGCTTATTTAACTAGTGTTTGTTAGTTTACATTTTAATAGTTGTCATCAAGAAAAAGCTTTTATCTCCTGTAAGATGTGGAGAAGAGTGTGATCATAATTAATGAAATGTTTTATTTTATTTATTTATTTATTTATTTATAGAAATATTGCTTCTGTTTTTTAGGAGCTAAGTGAGTCTTTATGAGGTGTTTGGTTGATATTAGTGAAAAATTCAACACTTATCTATGTAGAGGCTGAAATAAATCCTCATTCCCTTTCTCTAAATGAAAACCAATAAATCAAGGCTATTGAAGGCCTTGACAGTATTGTTCAGAATCTCAAGGGCACTTATTTAAAATGACTTTTTCACTATAAATAGTCCAGCTGCTTGATGAAACCCCTGAAATTAATTTGCTGTCTCTCCCTTTTTTAATGAAACATTCAGTTTTTCACCCACTAGCAGCATGGGGGAGGTTTTATTTGTTTACTATTGTTATTTGTACCTTTGTCACTGTTTTTATCTTCTTTTTTTTTCTCTTGCACAGAAGTTCTGGCAGAGTTTATCAAGCCAGACATGGAATGCTTGGAGTTGTTTGCTCGCAACCTACAGCCTGGCTGGACCAGCTGGGGAAATGAGGTTTTGAAGTTTCAGCACATTGATTATTTCACTCTCCTGCAGAAGAAAAACTGAGTTGGGTCATGTAGTGTAGTTCTGAAATTCTGTACCTTCCCCGCAGGCTCTTGAACCTGCCTTTATTACTGGTGGTGCACTTGGAAGCTAGGAAAAAATAAAACCAATTGCATTTCAGTTAAAATTCTTGAAGTGATATGCTATCTGTTTAATATCTCCATTTATATAAGCTAAGCTGATCCTTTATTTTAATGATCTTTAGACTTTTAAATACTGATGTTATAGTGTAAGTCTATTCCTGTTTTGTTGTTGGTTGTTTTTTTTTTAAAACCTCAGGAGAAAAAAGGTATTTATACTGCAGCTATCAAATCTGAACATCGTAAGTGCTAGTGTTGCACTTGCAATGTATTACTTTAAAGAATGTTTATGTGTTATTTTTAAAGAGTAACAGTGGAAGTAAACAGTACTGAATTCCATAGGTTTCCTTAAAGAAGATTGTTTTTTAAGTAAACAGTACTGAATTCCATGTTTCCTTAAAGAAGATGGTTTTTTGCTAAAACAATGGATTTTAAAATAATTACGAAGGCAGTGTATCCTCCCACATATTTGTCTGTCTACCTCAGAGGAAATAAAAGAAGCAGTACTTGTGTAAATTGACACTTGAATTGTTGACTGACCACATTGTATGTAAAATCACACTTTTAGGTCAGAAATAGCATCTTTCTGTATATGGTGTTAATTCTTTGAATACTTTGTAAATAATGAGTCTCAACATCTGAAAAATTCTGCATATGAAGCTCACAGATTTAACTGAAATTTTAACATATTATAAGTATTTAAAAAATTCTCTTTCTTTATATTCATGGAACATTAAAAAGCCATGCTAGTGAGCTGTATTTTTTAGCTGGCATAAAAGTGATCTCTTTTTAAAAAAGACTACTACACTTTGTGTACCCTTAGCTGCTCTGTATTTTCTTTGAAAAATAAAAAAGGAGACTTAATGAAGCATCTGCCACTTACTCCTTTGCAACAGTAGAAGCAGAGCTGCTACACAAGCTGTTTTTCCTGGTGGCAAGCTCCTGAGTTCTGCTTATAATGGGCAACAAAATGCATTGCCTCCCTTTACATTCATTGTCCTTCTGGTAGTCTGATGAGCTGTGAACATTTTAAAATTAAATTTCAAATGCTAGCAGATTTTTTTTAATAATTTTGTAATAAAAATTAGAGAAAAAAAATTGTCAGTGTCTTATTTGCAGACCCAGTTTCTATATTATTATTCAGTTTCTTGGTTTGCCTGTTGGAGCAGTGGCGTTAGAACAAGGAAAATCCTAATTTTTATTTTTTATTTCCCCTAGTAACAGTTAAACATATACTCAAAATAAGTAAATAACGTAACAGTGAAAGTAGTTGCCAGGAAAAACAGTTCTTGTCTCATGATTTTATTTAGCCTACATCTTAAACTGTCAGTATGTAAGCAACCTCACATACAAATCTGAGGGATGAGAAGGTTTTTTTATTAGCTTTTAGTTTTACAAGACATTCCTTACCTGGAGCTTCTGAGTTCCCAGGCATAATTCCCCTGCCCTCCCAAGATGGTCTCATCCAGTACTAAGTGAGTGTATGCGACCCGAGTATGGGATTAATCATAACTACTGCACGTATCTTGTTTTCCCTTTGTACTCCATAAAAACAGCACAAGAAATGACGATATTGTCTGTTCCACATCCGCTGCTATGAATGGCTCTAGATTGTCTTTTAATTGCAAATAAAGGAAAGGGATGAACGATCTTGGAGATCAGGAAACCACCTTTCTCCTCCTCTGAGCTAAGCACCAGAACCCTTCGAAGGGAATGACATTCTTCAAGCTATTTAAGAATTGATGACTTATTTAATCTGCTTTTCCGTGTAGTCCCTTTACAAGCCACAGCCTTCTGGCCTGCCCTTTTTCGTCTGTGCTGCTTCTCTCAGAAGCTGAGCAGCTAATTCCAGAAGCTGGGAGTCCAGCATCCTGAGTGTGGTTTGCATGAAGAGGCCGTGTGCAGGCAGGCTGTAAGCTTCTTGGACTGGAAACCAAAAGCTGAAGATTGGAGTCTAATACCTGATCCTGTCATAATTACAAAATTGTGCCTCAGATGGTTCTTTACTACTTTCCCAGTGCTCTGGCTATGAAAAAAACTTTGCATATGTGATGTTCTGCATCTGCAGCCAACCCGAAACTACTCAGTTCTCTCTGGAGAAGGTTCAATATATCTCTTTTGCTAACTCAGAAACCTCATGGTGGTATTAGCAGCTGATAGTTTCAGGATCATCTTTCAAACATAGTTATTGGCCTGTTATGCTTATTTCATAATTTAAATAGCTGCTGACACTTTTCTAGTTGTCTAAAATCCCAGCTGTCCCTAACCAGCCATCAGATCTTTCAATGTGTGTGAGATGATTCCTCTGGGGCAGAATCTGAAGTGCACTGAAAACTGAGTGATGAGTGAAGGCAGCTAATATAAAAGGAAAATTAAAGATCCAGTTCCCTTTTATAAAAGAATGATATTGTTTATATTAGTTGCTCTGTATTACTTCTGTAGTGCAGAGAGGCCTTCTGTTGTGTTGAGCTTCGTATAAAACAGAGAAGCTGTTCTGAAGAGTTTACAAACTTGATAAGAAATGAAAGAACAAGAGAGGAGATAAGGATAGATGAATACATGATAGTACTGAGGTGTTGAGGTGAATATAGTACGTAGCAGCCTAGCTATTATGCATGTCTTCAGTGTTCCTAAGAAATTATTTCCCCCCCATTTTAAAAGAAATTTTCTGCTTTTCTATTTTGGTATGTTAAAATTCAACCATTCTAAGGAAAAATAGGTGAAGTGTGTATTTTACTAACAACATTGACATAAGAGAAGTTTCTTCTGTTCTAAATTCTTTTTGTGGCACTTCGGTGAAGTGAGAACCACCATTGCTCAAGAATTTTCAGAAAGTGCCTTATCTGGTACATCTGCTGTTCTTTTAGCAGGACATTGATAAAAAATCTTAGGCTAGGTGTTCTCCAATACTTAAGGCTGTTTAAAATTATATCTTAAAAAAAAATCTCAGTTCATAATACAGTAAGAAATAATTTTAAGCTGCCTCTCTATGTAGGATACAATCAAGTGTCATTATCAAACTTACTTTTATGAAGCTTCAGGTTTGAGAGTATGATTTTGAAATGTCAAATTAGCATATGACCTTTACTTGTATTTTTAAACTTTTATAAAGTAAAAAGAATTATACCAGTAAGATGTGTTTTTGGAATAGTGATTGCTAGGTGTGATCTCCTGTGGAAGCCAGAAAGTTTGATTTGCAAGATAAAACATCATTAAAAAGTGAGGTAAGTGAGCAGCTTTTACCTCTTTATAGGATTCAGCTCAAATGGATGTCAGCAGTAGTAGAGAGCTGACTTTGAATATTTCCAAACTACATAAAAAACTATAAAATTACAGGAGGAAAATTAAAATTACAGTTAAGAATTGTGTTCAGTAGCCTTAACATACCATTTAAGACTTTATTTTGGATTGACTATAAAAGTAATGGAATGGGAGATGGCTAAAGAAGAGCCAAAGGATGAGGTTTGTCCAAGTTGCTGAAAGAATTCTTGTGATGTCCCAGCTGGCAGGTATTTTCACAGAATCATAGAATATTTTGGATTGGAAGAAGCTTTTAAAGGTCATCTAGTCCAACCCCCTGCAGTGGGCAGGGGCATCTTCCACTAGATCGGGTTGCTCAGAGCCCCATCCAGCCTGGCTTTGAATGTTTCCAGGGATGGGGCATCTACCACCTCTCTGGGCAAACTGTATCAGTGTCTCACAGCAGAATCACCTCCCTTGACCTGCTGGCCATGTTTCTTGTGACGCAGCCTGGGATATGGTTGGCCTCCTGGGCTACAAGTGCACTTTCATGGCTCATGTCCAGCTTTTCATCCACCAATACCCCCAAGTCTTCTCTGCAGGGCTGCTCTCAAGCCCTTTATCCCTCAGCCTGTATTGATGCTAGGGGTTGCCCTTACTCATTTGCAGGACCTTTCACTTTGCCTTGCTGGACTTCATAAGATTCCTATGGGCCCACTTCTTGAGCTTGTCCAGGTCTCTCTGGGTGGCATCCCATCCCTCAGGCATGTCAACTGCACCACTCAGCTTGGTGTCATCTGCAACTTTCTGAGGGTGCCCTTGATCCCACTGTTCCTGTCATTGATAAAGATATTAGCATTATTAAACATTTCCCTGATGGTCTGACAGTCTAGTGGATTGTGCTTGTCTTAACTTTTGCCACAGTAACGTGTGGGTTGTAATAATTGGGAGTGTCCTAGTGCAGCATCAAATTGTTAGCCCATGCTCTTCAGTTCTCACCTCAGTGAGGGATTGCTTTTTGTAGAGAACATGGCCACAGACAGGCTCTGATGTTTCACAGGGCAATGCCTAAACTTCAAGACCTGAGAAATGATTCTCTGGTCTAGTTGTGTACCCTGGATACACCCTGACTCCATAGGAAAGACTCCCAGGATCAGGAGGAGCCCTGCTGTACTTTGGTACATTTTGGTGCTACTGGAATTGCCCTAGATTTCATGTAACTGTTGGGAAGGATTGGCCATAAAAATGTGTGGTTTAGGAAAACTCAGTCTGAATTGATTTGTTAACTGTTTGCTGAAACAACTGTACAAAATAGAGTGTAGCATGGGGTTGGAAAGGAGTAGCTGGAGGTGAGGGAAGAAGGGGGCTGCTTAGTAAATGCAAGCAACAGCATCATTCAGTGTGCAACCACAGCCATCCTGAGGCATCTTAAGTACCACGTGGCCATACTCTTGGAGTTGAGGATTTTAAACTTGGCAATAATGAAGCTGACTGCTGTCACAAGAACAAAAAGTATGCATGCCTGGTGAGAGAAAGCTTTGATTTCTCCACTAAATCTTGTGTTGCATAATTCGTAGGAATGAGGATTGAAATGCATCATCAGTAAATAAGATAAATGGGACAACAGTACAGTGGCAGGATTGTTCTCCACAAATGAAATTTCATTTATCGTTTTCTGGTGCTACCTGTCTGATACCCAAAGGACCTCATTTGATGACTGTACTGGAAATGATAGCGCTGCCTCTGAATATAGGTGACTTTTTTCAGATCAGCTAGGGAGATAATATTCCAGGTTAACATACTACTAAAATGTTACAAAGATTTTTTTGCTTGTCATTCAATGTGCGATTGTATGTCTTCTTTTTCCCTCTGTCAGTAAGTACATTGTCTTAAAGTAAAATAGCAATATTGCTTATCGTTAGTTGGAATATTGGGCACCCTTATTCAATTTTTCTTTTCTTTTGTAAAAAACCAAGCAACATCTTCTGCCAAGGGAGAGGAAGGTCAGATATTCTCATTTAGTCTGTAACATTGTCTCTATTTGCCTCAGATTAAAACTTGTGGAGCTGACAGTCCCATAAACACCTGGAACCTATGGATATTCCTCACCTTGACTTGTCTTAGACCCCTTTTTTTTCCCATTCTCTTTCTTTCCTGAAGTAGCATTTCTTTAACGGTTAATGTGTACAAAAATGAGGGCCTGTGAAAACGAAATAACAGTAGCAACTGGTTCCCAAAATGCAGTGGAATAATGAGAACTGCACACTGTCATAGTCTAGTCCACAGCTAGTGCCACTACAATGCTTATGACTCTCTAAACCGCCATTGTGGACTAGCTCTGTGGTCTAGCTCATATAGATGTTTTGAGACTTTACAACCTGTGAAGATCCATCTCCTAGCCTTTTTTGGAGATGGTGGCATTTTTCAGCACAGAAGGGTGAGTGCAGTTCCTCTGGCCGGCATTGTTAGCACAGTGATGCCACACACTGCTGGTTGGTTACAGGCCAGTTGCAGAATCTGGATTTAATTTCTGACCTTTTTTGCCATGACACATTTTCCTTTTTAAAAAAACATTCTGCTTAAAGAAGCATCCAGGTAAACAATTGCATTGTTCATGCAAATTGCAAGATGAGGGTCAAAAAGAGAAAGATGTCATAGTTTACTTGGCTGCCTAAAGGAGAAGAAAGTAATTATATGTGTTAGAAGTTGAAAGAATTGCCAATAGTGTAATAGGCTAAAACTACCAGCAATGTGGGTCATGATTTGCAGGATCATTAACTGAAGTTTGTAGCTAAATTTTGCAGTTTTATTTAATAGTATTGACTTGTAACTGTTATATGTTATTAATTCAGGACACAGCTTATTGAGAATATTTTTATCGCATCATTCCTGACCTCAAACTGTTCAATGTGTGGTTTTAACTGTGTGACCTTTGTATCTTTCATTACTCTATGCACTCTAAAAGTTAGACTGAGTTCAGAAAGAAAGTACGTGTCCTTTTCTGAGGTTCGAGGTTCATGGTTCATCTATTGGTTCATCTAACTTCAAAGAGAGAGTTCTGACATAAAAATTACATTTTCCCACATCAAAGTGACCCAGTCAAAACTTCCATCTAAAATTTTAAGAGGCCTACAGCCTAACTCATTAAAAGAAACCAAGAGGGTTTAGATTACAAAGAGATATCTCTGAGCAACTAACGGGCAGGCAAACTTAGAAGGATTTCTGATTTTCTAATAAGATCAAGGAACTGCAGAACATAAGAGGAATTTAAATATTATTACAATTTTCACTGCATGATGCAACTTCCACTTAGGTATTTTTTTTTGGTCCTGTGATTTGCAAGGTTAATTGTGATAACCCTCAAAGTAAAAAATGCGACAGGAATCAACAATGTTAACGTCCTCCTAAAATTATAGGAGGAAATTTTCTGTTTTTATAGTGCTGAAAAGCCTCATTTACAGAGACTGGGAGCTGTCTTACACAACAATTTCATTTTGTTGATATAATCATGGCTTTGTATAGCCATTTACATAATGACATTATAGGTCTGTAAGAGAAACAGGATTATATTATTCCATAACAAAGTTACTGAGATTTTGACATTATACTAATACTAAGACTCTACTTTTACATATGATTTTCATGAGAATGCTCTTTGAAGGAATTGATTTACCCATTATCACACTGCTTTTTTTGAGGTCTTAAGTAGTCCTCCAAAGCCTTGACCTTTTGCTAACTGTGTGCTGGTGATAGCCAACAATTTGCCTACAAATCACTATGGTGACCAAATTCTTTTAAATGAGTAACTTGTCTGTTCTTGTCCCCTGCATACACATATGAGAGGGTGAAGAATCATAAAACTGAATATCTGACTTGGCCACACATTTTTCTTTACAGAAGGATTTAATTATCATACAAAGACGTGTGTGCAAAAGAAGAAGATATACCACAAATACAGAGAGGAGTGATGGGCAGTGAATAGTGATCAGACAGTGGGATTGGTCCTCTCCAAAGGGAATGTGCTTCCTTGTAGTTGATCCCTCCATAGTGGTGAGTACTCTGCTCAGAAAGGTTGCATCAATAACAGGGAATTTACTTAAAATTAAGTTTTCAACTCTCAGCCATAAATCACCAGAAATCTAAATACCTCTCTGAGTTTTCCAAATCTGATCATTATGGAAAGACTCTTTAACGATGGTAGTAGCAAAAGCAAGTAAAAATAAATGCAAATGCATTGGTAGACTTAAGACTCTCTTTGCAGGGAGAGATGTGAGGTTATATTTGTTGTCTTCATAGTTTTTTACAGTCTAGCCATTTATGAAATGTTTACCCAGTGAAGATGTAATAGTTTTCATTTAAAATCTTGGTACTAGGTATTTAGTCTGAGACGAGCTGTGACACTTAAGTATTTCCTCCTTTGATGAACCAGATGATGAAATAATCTAATTAGTCTCCTCATGAGAAGCAGTCAGAAGTATGACAGCTTTCCTATTTAAGAATCAATAAAATGACAAGATGATAAAATCTGTCAGGGCATCTGTAACATGAATGTTTTATTATGAAAAAAATGGAAGATTCATACAGATGCGATTACAGAGGATCCTTAAGTTTCCTTGCAATAGTTAGGGATTAGCCAACAGTCCTTATTCTTTTGCGTATTCTATGTACATGTGTGTTTGTGAGAGAAGTGAGTACGTGCCAGCCTGACCTCAGTGCCTGGCAAGGTTATGGAGCAGATCATCCTGAGTGCCATCAAGTGGCAGGTAGAAGATGACAGGGGGATCAGGCCCAGCCAACAAGGGTTTAGGAAAGCTAGGTCCTGCCTGACCAATCTCATCTCCTTCTATGACTGGGTGACCCACCTAGTAGATGAGGTGAAGGCTGTGGATGTGGTGTGCTTCAACTTCAGCAAAGCGTTTGACACAGCCTCCCACAGCATCCTCCTGG
>NW_009730391.1:0-28503 GCF_000703405.1 Apaloderma vittatum
TTTACCAAGTGCAAAACTCTACACTTGCCCTAGTCGAACTTCATAAGATTTCACCCTGTCCAGCCCTCTAGCCTGTCCAGGTCTCTCTGAATGGCAGCACAGCCTTCTGGTGTGTCAGCCACTCCTCCTAGGTTCATGTCATTAGCAAACTTGCTGACAGTGCTCTCTAATCCCTCATCCAGGTCATTGATGAATATATTAAAAAACATTGATCCCAGCACTGACCCCTGACAGACCCCACTAGAGACAGGCCTCCAACTGGACTCTGCCCCATTGACTACATCTCTCTGGCTTCTTCCCTTCAGCTAATTAGCAACCCACCTCACTACTCGGTCATCCACACCACACTTCCTCAGTCTACCTATGAGGTTGCTGTGGGAGACAATGCCAAATGCCTTGCTGATATCCAGATAGACCACATCCACTGCATGGCCACCTTCCAGCCACCTGATTATCTCTTCATAAAAGGCTATCAGGTTGGTCAAACATGACTTCCCCTTGGCAAAGGCACGCTGACTGCTCCTGATAACTTTTTTATCCTTGATATGCCTAGAGACAACGTCAAGGATAAGTTGTTCCATCACTTTTCCAGGTATGGAGGTGAGGCTGACCTGCCTGTAGTTACCTGGGTCATCCTTTCTGCCCTTCTTATAGACTGGAATGACATTTGCTTTCCTTCAGTCTTCAGGCACCTCACCTCTTCCCCATAACTTACCAAAGATAATGGAGAGTGGCCTAACAATGACTTCTGCCAGCTCCCTCAGCTCAAATGTGGTGATATGTAAGATTTTTAATAAAGATGCTTTACTTTTTAATCTTCAGGCAGTTTCGATTTTGTTTCTTTTTTATATGAAGACTTGATTAGGAATGACTTCGGAATACAAAGGCAAAAGACTACTGTATTTATATTGAACAGCTTGAAAATTACAGTGGTTACATTTTCAGATTTCACACCAAAAACCAAGTTGGAAGCTCATTTAAAATATTGGTTGTACATTCATGCTGATTTAAATGGCTACGTTCATAGTCCCAAAAATCCCCACGTGATTTTCCCCATCCTTCCCTCTTGTTTGAAGTAGGAATTTTATTTTTACATGACCTGCTGAAAATTACCAACTTAGTTCTGGTTTTCCTTATACTTAGATTAATGTCTTTTAGGTCAACTTATTTTTTTTTAAACAGTTTTTAGATTTTCATAGGAAAGCTCAACGAATAACTTACATGGAACACTTTTTTCCCCATCTTTCATGGACAATAAAATCCTTCTCTTTCCCCAAGAGAAAAACAGGTGATATCCCTACCGTGTTCCCTCACGCAGTTTTTTCAATACAGTATTTTCTTCATGGCTCACTACTAGCACTACATGTATTGCCATAATCAGGAATAGAATTTAATCTTGAAATTATACTTTGACTTACTGAAAAAAAAATAAATTAAGTTTCCATTCAAAGGACCAGTTCATGGCTTGTGACTCTCAGGGTGTAAGAAGCTTAAGCAATAGGCCAATTAAACATAGTTTTTATGCCCTTTTTTTTTTTAAGAAACATGATTTTCAGTCCCTTTATGAGGCTGAATTTTGTTTGGAGAATAATTCATGGAAAGATGTTTCTTATTATGAATATTTGTTGAACTATAAGTAAACTGGATATTTCATCACAAAAAAGTTTAAGAGTAGAACTGATACCACACACAAAGTTAAATACATTTTTTATTATTATATTAAAAACATTTTTCCATTATTCATTTAGTCAAGTTAAACATTAAGCACCAACTTCAGATCTCAAACAGCAATAAAATTTGACCTTCATGTATTATTAGAAACTGAAATCAAGACAGTTTGATATTGATTCAAGTGATAACACTCTTCACTGAAGAAGCTGAAAACCCTGTGTCATCATCTTGTTTATGGCATATAATGTGTCATGGTTTGCACAAAGCAGAAAAGCTTTTTTTCTTCTACTAAACAAACATAACAGCATTTAGGCTCTGACAAGGCCAAAACAGCTTATTCAGTTAGTTTATATAGGCTGTATACACATCTTAACTGGGAACCTTGCCACCAGTTGGTTACATTCAGTAAAACCCAGTTATCATGAAGCTTTTATTTTAATTAGCTAAGTTTCATAATAAGAACCATTTAGTCATTTTTCTGTATTGATTGGCTTAGTTTCAGTGAATGATTTCTTTTGTTAGTCTGCTTTTCTCACTCTTCCTTAAGAATGGAATAAATAAATACCATAACTGCCCAAATGATGCAAAATGGCTAGGACCTGTGTTGGTCAAATAACATTAGTATTTAGCATTCTCTAGTACTCACTAATATTCTCTAATATCAGTATTCACTACTGTTCTCTAATTTTTCCAGATATCATCTGTAAATATGTGATGATTAAATACCAATTTTACTATTGCTCCAAACTGAGACTAGCATTTTCTGCAATCTAGAACTACTCAAGTACAATCATCACTTCCTATTGAAAACTACAGTGAGATTATTTTAAGCTATTTCTTTATTCATGTGATGCAAGTCCAGCTTATTCTGCATTACTTATTTTTCTTTTTCAGTCATGTTACAATCAGCATTAAAAATGCTTTATGTCTATGCTCCATCTTGTTTTAATAATATTTTTTAATCCATTAGCAATCTAGTACATCTAGAACAAGATAAACCAAGTACCACTTTTGGCTTGATAAGTCAGTAGTTAGATCCATACTGACTGTGACTATTAAGCTCAGAGGTCTTCAAAACATTGATGAGACTTCCATAGAAGTCTTCCATAAATAATGTTAAAATGCATATAAAAAAATCAGCCTTATTCTATTAATTTCTCATATATGCAAAGAAAACTATGATTTTGTAATTAAAGATAATTTCAAACTGAGAGTCTAACCTTTTCACTCGTAATTTAAAGTTAGCCTAGGACAGCTTTCCATATCTTTCAAACACAATGAAAGCCATTGCACATATCATGCTTTGCTCCATCAAGCACAGCGAATACTGGAAAAGAGCAGGGAAGATTCAGACCCATATTACACTTGCCTAAGGACAAATATCCTCATTCTCCTCTGTAATCAGTGAAGGCAGAGGAGCACCTGCATAGTGTGCTTCCATTACCGGAAGATCTGAATAGCTTCTATAAGCTACCATTCTCTACTGATTTGTGAAATGCTGCTAGTTTAGATACCACAGAAAGATGCCAAGATTTTGGTGGTTACTGAAATAAGTCATTATCAGCCCTGAGGAAAAAGATTCTGACAACTCTGTTAAAAATACATTCGCAATAAAATTTTCTTTAGATTGACCTATCTGACATCTCTCTTCACTATAACTTCTGAAATATATTTTCCAGTTTCATCCTCTACAATGTATAAGGACAGATACTAAATCATAGTTCAGCTTCCAGTAATAAGAATATCAAAGTCTGAAACCAACACTTTTTTTCTAAACTTGTCACAGGTGTACTTTTTGCCAGGTCTTTTTGTTTTAGAGAAATAAAAAGCAGGCACACAAAGTAACTCCTTTTTCAATGCACAATCACGGATCTGTGAAGGATCCTTGGCCACAGGACTGTTTATATTAGATTAATTGTTCTGGGCTCAAAATGCAATCACTTCAAAGGCTGTATATCTGCACAGTCATATGTAAAATTCAGCTAAATCTGTAAAAATGGAAGACATCCAGGACTGGCATCAGAAAATCCTCTGCCATGATCTGTCTTCCCAGCAGGAACCAGATTTGGATGCATTTAGGAAGGAAATTGCACTCTGAAATAATGAAAACTAGTCCTCCCTCTCCCAGCAGGTTGAAGATAGTATGCAGAGATTACAGAAAACCATATTTTATAGGTTTTATTTTATGTCAGCATTTAAGAAAAATGCTGCAGTTTGACAACAACTACTGTAGTCAGGTGATTAAAGCCAAAGCATAAAATAACTCTCCTCCCACCTCCCACGTTACACTGCACTCACAGTCTGTTCTGCTCATGCCTGAAATGGCACTTTGACTCAGTTGTGGAACAAAGACCAGCTGATGCCAATTGACGTAGGATGAACATTAGAGTATTTCTCCTGATTTATAAGGCATAGCCTGTTAAGCTGAAAGAGATCTATTGCTCAGCATATGCTCCATCCAACCACATTACACTGCACATGATTTTGTATAAACATGGAATTATAAATGTTTTGCAAAAAGAAGGAAAGGCAATATATATATATAAAAAAAAGAGCAGTTTAATTAGCTCTTAAATTTCTCTTTTTTTCAACCACAGCTTTAATGAGTTCTGTAGTAACCTCCTCAGGCTCAAAGCAAGTAGGACAGGGAGACAAGTGCCTGGAAAGAGCACTGTGAATGATGTATCCAGCAGGCAGAGGAATAACGGAAATACTACAATGAGAGATAACAGTGCTCTTTGTAACCACCTTAGTTTGTGAAAAATGAGATTTCTCAAATACTTGTCGTGCAATGAAAGTATATGAGTTAGCATTACAAAATTTTACAGATTGTTTCTATTCACATACTGACTTCATCCTCCCTCCATCAGTGTATCTAACGTCGTAATATGCATCTTTTTGTCCTTAATTACTTTCTTTTCTCAGAACCTTTTTACCATTCATGGTAAAAATCCTTGAAAAACTGCATTGTATTTCAATGATACAAAAAAAAGTGTTTCAACTTTGCAGCAATAAAGATTGAAATAGTAATTTTGAATACTGTATATAACTGAGAAATCTAAGAAAATTTTATCTCAGCCATTTCTGTGCCAATTCACATCCAAGAGAGAAATAACTGCTCTTTATGAGTACATGAAAACAATGTTGCACAAAGTTTACACAAAGAATCCCACTTTATTTGACTGGAAGAAATTGCTAAGCCAAATACTCATTCTCACAGACTGTACTATCATACGTCACAGCAGGTAGAAAATCGGCTTCATTCACTTCTGTCACTGCAAGTAGCCCTTGTACATAAAGCTGTCCAAAACCTCTTGATACAGAAGCTTCAAAGCTGGTCTTAAAAGTCGAACTGAAATTGTAAGAAAGCTTATTGCAAGCTCCCTGCATATGTACAGGAGGACTGTAATGCATAAATAAGCTCAACCTAGAAGAATAAGTCAGATCTTCACATAGATTCCAACACTAGCTGGAAAACTACCATACAAGGACTTACCAATACCCCAGTTCTCTTTGTGAGTGAGCAACCACCCTTTTATCCCCCCATTTATCTTTTAATACCCATAGCACCCACTGCTGAGATGAGCTACCATTGCTCTAGAGACACCTAGCAGGGAAACGAGCCCTATAAAAGACATACTAGGCTACTTCAGAAAGAACACAGTGGCATCAGACCAGCAGAAACATTTTCTGGCTTAAACTACTTTCACTGAATACATCTAAACGCAATGAATCCACCCATAGGATGCTCCTTTACTGTGCTAGTCTGTGGCAGCAGCAGCATGAGCCAAGATAACTGCCTTGAGCAAAAGCAAATGATCAGTGGGTGCTCCACCAGGAGCATGGACCAAAGCTGCTCTATGCTATAGGACTGCCCTGATCTGATTAGGCTCAGAGCAAGATGTGGACAAAAGAGGTAATTGCTTTACTCATGTACATGCCTAGGAATAATGAGCTTTTATGCAAACTTCCAAATGATGCTACATCTTTCAGTTGCTCCAATTACCATGTCACACGCAGGCTTACTGCATTACTTTGAGTGGTACAGAGTTCCCAGTGCCTTGGACAGTAACCCAGAGATATGGCACATCAAAAGCAGAGAAATAACACAAAAAGTCCTGTCTTTATCAGAAACCACAGGTTCCGAGAAACATCAGCAATTTACTCAAAATAACTAAGCTTTAAAATGATGGAATATTTGTTAAAGAAGTAAAGTACCCTGCCAGAAACTTCCCTTTCTCTATGCTGCTGCTATCATTCAGCAATCTTTCTGCTTTAACACATTATTGCAGGAGCATTGTATAGAACTGAACAAAACTAAGTTTCTTAGCCCCACATATACGCCCAATGGATCTAGTCCACAGCTTAAGAGACATTGTATAGTTTCTTCTCTTCAGAGTTTAAGACACTCCTTAGTTGACTCATCTTTTTCAGTCCATAAAAACATTACTCTCCTAGGTCGGCAACAGAGTTCAAAACACAAAGGAAAAAAGTAGAGTGAGATAGGAATGCAGGAAATACATCTCTTCTTCTGAACAGCACCAAATCACGTGTCCTAGACCATGGCTCAATGGGAGTAAAGCAATGCAATAACCATGCAGAAATTCAGGATAAGCTTTATTGACCATGATGAAATATCAGTGGCATGAAAGAAAATCTCATGTGTTTAGTGCAAGCCTACCATGTTCCCTCATTCCTATAAAGAGGATAAAAAATTTCCTGTTCAAAACTAACAAAGCCACCTGTGTAGCCAAATTATGCTGCAAAAATTATACCAAAAAGTTAGCTGTAGACTGAAAATCAATAAGTGCACAGGCATGGTGAATAACTGAATAAATATTGCTGAAAATTTTGAAACAGGGCTCAGAATTTCTGTTTTATTGATTTAGTAGGATTATCATATACAGCTAAGGAGTAGAGGCAGTTTTTTACAAAACCTAAATATTAAAAATGGTTTATAGAAAAAGAAAACAGTCTATTTAATGAACCCATATCACAAACACTTAAAAAAACATTAGAAATCATTTTAGAAGACTGGTGCAAGTGTAAATTCAATTGGAAAGCATGGCATTTCAACCAGTTAATGAATACAATTAGTGAATACCACTTAGTCACTGAAAGCCAACTCCTACGATAGATATCAGCGGATTAGGCAGCTCTAGAAAAAATTTACCAGCAATGCAAGTTTTGATAGTGGTTCTGCCTCTGGAGTTTTAAAAGGTACTTTTTTAATTGTCCAGTAGAGATGAACCTAGCTCAGAACAAGTCAGCCAGCAAAGACTGCACACCAGAAATACTTTAGCCCCACTACTCATCTTTAGCACTACTACTCATGTAGATACTCCATTTCCAAAGCTAGATCCTAAGAACCTTGCTCAGGCATAGGCTCTTCGATTTAAAAGCCCACCATGGTCACCTCAGTTCTGCTCCTTACTGTGACTGGCCTTGAGACCCCAAGCAGTTCAGCCCCTGCCCAAGCTGTGACCTACTGACACTTACAGGTGAGGTTTTCCAAGGCTGACTGTGCTCTTCAGGACCACCTGCTTAGGAAGCTGATCATGCTTACAGGATCAGGATTCACACAGGACAAGAGTATGGGTTGAGAAGCAAAGAAAAAACCCACACTTTCTTGCTCTCGGTACTGCAATTCCTGCTATGAAATCACCTGGTGACTTAAGGAAATAGAAAGTAGAATCATAAGAATAAACAAGTAAACAAAGCTGGCAACTGCCATCTCATTGTTCTCAGCACTGGATCACATGAGAACTACATTCCAGCTTTGTAAGTGTTGCTGTTGACTAAGACCATAACAATGTTTTTACACCCTAGATTCAGAGATCATGGAGAAATTTGCATTTGTATTTGTGTATTTCCAGTCTGACTTCAGGTAGAACATTTCACTCTGCAGCAGGTGTCAAGCTTTCTTCCCCTGGAGCACTGAATTTGCTTTTAAAGTGTCAGATGATTTGGTGTTTGGTGTTTTGGTTTTTTTTTAATGCTGTGAGGCAAAAAAAATCTACTAAATTATTAAACAGTTGAAACCGTTTCTGTCCTTTTCAAGGCTAATGAAGGGATTCTCTGCAAACCCTTGTGGAGATTCAGTGGTGAATGTATTTGTATATTTAAAAGGTTTAAAATTATCAAAACATTAGACTATTTTGTCAGAAATATATATATTGTTAGAGACCTAAAAAGAAGCTATAGACACATTTTATTTCTTGTTATGCCTGTTAAGAGACAGTAAGATACAGAAGATCAGGAAAAGAATAGCTGGACTAACCTGCAACTGTATAAAGGCTAGGTTATTAGGCTGTCACAAGCTCAATCACAAAAGGGCACTGAAGAAAAGCAAAAATTGCTTTAGACTGCCAGAAGATAAATCACAGATGTGACAGAGTTGTTCAGACTTTGCTTAACACATCATAATTTTTTTTCTTTTGCCGATATTTGCTTGTTGATATTAAAACTGAAACTGTAATAAAACAGTGCAGCTGAGAGATATTGCCCTCAGTATCCATTTTCATTTTGTCATGAAGGCTCATATATTCACACAACGTAGAGTTAAAGGCACTGTTAGAATTCTCCAATAAAACCAGATATGTTCTTTATATATCAAAACCAATTAAGTTTTCTTGCATACATCTCTGTACTGAGTCTATATCTTGTCCAAAAGGAGGCTAGGAGCTGGATAAAACAGCCTTCTATTGGGTCAAACAGTATAGGACAGAAATCTCTTCACCAGATCCTTCTCAACCATGCAGTAATACACAGGTTCTTATGAGAAACAATAAAAAAGCATTACCAAAGCTTTAATAATGCTGAGCAGCTGCTCTGAATGATCTAAGAAACTGCATGAAAATAACTACGGAAGCAGCACAGTGGCTAAAGAGTTAAACAATGATTAAGGATTCATTACGTTTTTCCTGTTAAACTTTGTTGCACACTTTTCATTCAGTTATAATATCAAAACTTTGATTCAATTTACAGTACTGAGAAAATTAGGATTAGAAAGATCATTCCATACTCTTGGACCCAGGACCAACCTCCAGCCTCCAAACAATACCAGTGTGGAAGGTTTACCGATCCTTTCAGGGAGAACGTGCCCAAACTGGACTTAAGCAGGAACCTGTGAAAGTAATGCCTGCTCCTTTTGCCATTAAGTATTAGTTATCTCCCAACAGCCTGGAAATATATCTAAACAACTTCATATGCTATAGTTAACACCAATACATCAAGCTTACTTTCAGAACGCGGACTAAATGACAACAGTCTATGAGCTGGTACTTCACCTATGTTCTAACTCTAAGGTAGAGTAGCCAAAGAAACATTTAATAACTCAGTATATTGGACTAAAATTGACACATTTTTCAATTCATGCAGAGCATGAATTGAAAGTCTGCTATACCCCATGCAGAGAAGAGCAAGGAGGCTCAGATCCAGGTGGAATATAAACTCTCAACACAGACTTGACCCATCAGCTGCCTTATGTGTTAGTTTAATTGGAGATCAGACTCCTCTTTCACAAAAGGGAGGTACAACCATTTGTTTTCAGCTGTCTCTTCACCAGAAATGAGCTATTTGCAAACACTCTAAAGGATAAGGACAACTACATTTCAGTCTGTAAAAAAAAAATAGAGGAAAAGTCTAGCCAAAGAACTCAAAATAATGGAACAAGGAAGTTAAAAAAATATTTCTTCTAATTTCCTGTAAGCATACACTTTAGAGAAGAATCTTGGTCTTCAAGCAAGTAGGAAATGTGACAAGTTAATTTCAGTCATAATTTAATAACTGAAGAAGTTGGTCTGAACTCTAATGTAACTTTATTAAGTGGGTAGATTCATATTCCAACAGAGGCATTTACCACATAGTGACTTCAGAAATCATTAAAAAAATAGAAGAGGGAAGGTTTTTTCAGCCTCTGCACATATAAAATCTATCAATAACCATACATATCTTTTCTTATTAACTATCTTTTACAGCATGGCAATAATTTCAGTCAGAACTCCTGAAAACAACATTTTAAACCTAAGAAACAATTGCTATTTTTTTTCAGTAATTCCTAGTTGCTAATTTTATTGACACAAACACAAATAGACACAAATAAACACCAAAAAACCCCCACAAATAGAACAAAGTGGAAGTTGGGCAGAAATGCAAGGAAGCCAGCAAGAACAAGTTGCTCCTGGACAAACTCAGGCACAAAAAAAGGAAGCCTACAGCGGGTGAAAGCAAGTGCAGGTAGCCTGGGAGGAATACAGAGAAAGTGCTGAGCAACCAGGGATTGGGATAGGAAAGCCAAAGCCCTGATAGAATTCAGTCTAGCCAGGGACATCAAGGGCAACAAGAAAAGCTTCTAGAGGCATATCAGTGGTAAAAGGTAGGCTGAGGAAAGTGTTGACCCTCTCTGAAAGGAAACAGGAGACCTAGTTACCCAAGATATGGAAAATGTTGAGGTACTCAATAATATTTTTGCTTCAGTCTTCACTGGAAAATGCTCTAACTACAGTGCCCAAGTCACAGAAGGCAAAGACAGGGCCTGGGATAATGAAGGACTGCCCACTGTAGAAAATGACGTTCAAAACTATTTAAGGAAACTAAAGGTACACAAGTCCATGGGACCTGATAAGATGCATCCACAGGACCTGATGGTTCTGGTGGTTGAAGTTACTAAGCCACTATCCATCATATCTGAGAAATCATGGCAGTTCAGTAAAGATCTCTCTGACTAGAAAAGTGGAAGAAAAACCCCTCAGTTTAAAAAGGGAAAAAAAAGGAAAACCCTCTGAACTACAGACCAGCCAGTCTCATTTCTGTGCCCAGCAAGATCATGGAGCAGATCTTCCTAGAAACTGTGCTAGGGCACATCGAAGAGAAGGAGGTAATTGGTGACAGGAATATCATGGCTTCACTAGGGGCAAATCTCAACTCCCTGGAAGTGTTGAAGACCAGGTTAGATGGGGCTTTGAGCAACCTGATCTAGTGGGAGGTGTTTATGCCCATGGAAGCAGGGATGGAACAAGATGATTTTTAAAGTCCCTTCCAACACAAACCATTCTATGATTGTATGGTTCATTGACTGCCAGCAACTGATAGAACATGACAAGTTAACGTATTTGCATAAGCAGATGGAGTGTTTTCAAGGCCATTCAAAAACACACTGAGAATGCATTAATATAATATCTTTCACCCTAGTCTTAAAAAAGTGTTAGTGAATAAAGTATTCCTGAGCTATCACTTCATCTGTAGCACTGACTGCCTAGAGTCACTTGCACAGCTTCCTGATGTACTATCTCACTGCACCAGAGCTGAGGAGGAAAGATGTAGAAAGTGGTGGAAAACGCAAGAATGAATGGCATAAGCCCCTGAGAGGAATGGGAAAGCAGCAGGGGACCTCACCATACCTGTGCACAAGTTCTGAACTGCAGCAATCACTATGTCCTTACTTGATATTGATAGACAGAGAAAACACACTCCACTGACTGCAGGAGGAAAACCAGGTATTAAAAAGCTTTTCTAGAGCCCCTTTTCAATGCAGCATCTTTCTGCCCTGCTCTGTATATAGTCTTCTATATAATTTTTTTTAAAAAAATTGCAAAATGGGCAACAAAAGCTATTCATTTGTTGCATTGTATACCTAATTTAAACTGTGCAAATACCTTGAAAAGTTCAACCAAACAGGTTTTCAAAGCCTCATGTGACTTACATTAATTTTTATTCTAATTGCTCACCTCTACCAATTTATTTCTACCTGTAAGATACATAGCTCAAGTGCAAGATATACCAAGTGAATAACTTCATTAGAACAACCTCCAAGAGGAGATTTGTTGAAAAGGTAAAACATAGGGATATCCATGGAGGTATATCTTTTCTTTTCTTTTCTTTTCTTTTCTTTTCTTTTCTTTTCTTTTCTTTTCTTTTCTTTTCTTTTCTTTTCTTTTCTTTTCTTTTCTTTTCTTTTCTTTTCTTTTCTTTTCTTTTCTTTTCTTTTCTTTTCTTTTCTTTTCTTTTCTTTTCTTTTCTTTTCTTTTCTTTTCTTTTCTTTTCTTTTCTTTTCTTTTCTTTTCTTTTCTTTTCTTTTCTTTTCTTTTCTTTTCTTTTCTTTTCTTTTCTTTTCTTTTCTTTTCTTTTCTTTTCTTTTCTTTTCTTTTCTTTTTTTTCTTTTCTTTTCTTTTCTTTTCTTTCACTATGTTCAGAGAAAGAACATAATTTTGGACGTATTTTTTGTAAGTAAGCAACACTCCCAGCACTTTTTTCCCTCACTTTTTTTTCTTGTTATGTAACAACCTAGAGCCATTAAAATTTTTTATTTAGTGGTTCGTGTCTGAATAAGTAATATCTGTTCAAAAGTATCAAGGTTTTGCCTCTTAGAAAGTCTCAGAACATGTAAGACTAGGTAAATCCGTATTTACTTACATTGAGGAAATTAAATATGTGCAGAAGATCAATAAGACTCCAATCTTGGGTTTTTAACAACTGAACAGGAAAACACACATTGTGCTAGCAAAGAAAAATCCATAAATAAGCATTCTCCAAGCATGAGACATCCTTGGATAAGACAAATAGTAGAGGAAGTAAGGCACAGTAGTGAATTTGTTTACCTAAATTCTATTAATACTTAGAGGATGCTGAGCATCTACCTCTCAGCAAAGCTCTAGAGATGTTCAAAGCACCACTCCTGTAATTACTGCTGTATTGGGACTTCCCACTCCTCCATAAACACACAAGACAAGTCTGCTAGATTATGACCAGTAAGAAATTATTTGTTATCATTGTATTACAAAATGAATAAGACACTGAACAAAAAAATAATAAAGGCACAGTTCATGATACAGCTTACAAACAAGAAAATGTATTTCGGAGCTTTAAATAAAAAATTTGCAGAGACAGAAATTCAAGAGATAATATACTTAAATAATCAAAGTAATCAAACAACAAATGAAAATTTGCTTTTGAATATGTTTCTAAAAGCCTGAATGTGGGATCAGTTGAATGTCCCATAGACGTGAACACTGGGGACAACACAGGCCGTCCTGGTGATCTGAAATGCAAATGTGATATCTCAGCTGTCATGTTTAATGCAACTAGATCTCAAAAAAAAAGCAAAAAGTGTAGTACACGAGTCTAGAAACAGGGTTAAAGAAATAATTCCAGCTTCAACTTCTATTTGTAATGGAAACCACGTCTGAAAGGTTTTCATTTTCCCTTTCTACAGTCAAAGACATTAATGACAGCAGCCATCAAAGGCAGAGTAAAATATTCTTCCAAACTTGTGACTCTTTTCCGATGCTGGAGAGAAAATAGCTGCAATTACCAGAGAGTTTATACTTTCAAATATCTCTCAGAACAATAAAACCCGAGTTATCCTTAAAGCAACATTGTAAAAAATAGTAGACTTAAATCTAATTTTCCTGAAGTGATCTGACCTATTGATTCATGCACATACACTACATTTCAGAAATGAAATACATATTGCATATTTGGTAGGGAATTAAGCATGCATGTGTGAAGGGACCACTTGGTTGGGTCACTAACTATACTGTAGCTTTTAAGCAGGAAGGAAGGAATTTTAAAAGTTATCAGAACTGATTAACAGATTCCTTTGGGGAGTTCCTCCCTCCCATTTCTTTACCTAGGAGATGTATTTTAAATACAGTCTAAAAAAGAATGTCATTTTCCTCCTATGCAAAGATAACTACAGTAGAGAGAAACCCACTTACAACCACACTAACAGCAACCAACACTTCTGGTAATTCAAAAATGCCAAGAGAAATTTTATTTTCTACGTAAGAGTTGCAAAAATAAGTTCCAAACAGCTATGTAATATTGAAATGACATTTAAATAACCATGGGATCAATATGCAAACATCCAAGGGAAAAAACTGCTGAGATTTAATCTCACATTGAAATCACATAGTTCATATGAATACACTGTTTGGACTAGAATTTTAATAACCTATTTCTATGGAGGGACAATGCTATGCAGGCTTTCACAAGATTCTGTGAATGATGTTCAGTATAAAAAAAGAAAAACAGTACATCCAAAGGGTCCTTAATAGCCATCAGCCATGAAACGAAATATATCACCCATTTTATATGCCTTTCTCACAATGGGGGAATAGGCAAACTCAGTGACATATATTTCACATCAAATTCATCACATGAAATGACAATTTAATTTACATAAAAACACCATTACAAGGTTTTAATTAGCACTAACGATTGTCAGACCCACTGAAGAAATACAAAATATGGTAGAAAGTGAGGAAATAAAAGTAAAGAAAGTCTAATACTCACTGTAATATATTCTTTGTTCATTTGACATGTATAGTTTAGTTTTTATTATATTCCGTAGCATGATCTTAAGTCATGATTTGAAGTGTTCTGCAGTATTTTTTTAAAAGTAAATCAAGTTTTAGTGCCATTATTAAAGTACTCTGTATGTTGTAAGACTATTAAATTCCCACTGACAAGTATTTAAGACCACTACATTTTGTTTACACTTTACTGGATAAAACATTACTTGGGGTGAACCTCGTGGATTTAATACTCCACTCCCCTTGACCCAAAGCAGATCAAGTGTGTGGCTTTTCAGCAGATAATTTCAAAATCATCACTTTGAGTTGCTAAAGAGGCTGAGACTTGGTCCTGAAGAGAGCCAGTCTACAGCAGTACATGACACTTGGGCAGTCAGGTTTCAAGCAGACTTTTTGAACCTCAACTGTAGCCATTCTCTGGGAATGGGGATGTTATACAAGACAGTTGAGGCCATCTAATCATTCACTAGTGCTGAAAGGGTGCGCTCTTCCTTCCTTTCAACCACACCACACTGACTCTGTTGCAATCAAACTTAAGTTTTAAGAAGCTAATGAATAACTAATTACCATTTTAACTAATTGTCATTTTAATTAATCACCATTTTAATTAAAGTAGTTTATTGACTTATATTAGGATAAGGAATATAAATCCTTAAAACCTTACTTATGCTAAGAAATCGTGTATAGGCCCTGGCTAGAGCTAGAGCTGGTATGAGTTGCGAAACTGGCAGAGAACGTTTCATGCCTGTTTCCCTACCTCCCTGGGAATGTTCTGTACTTACCTCCCTACCTCTCTATATTGTGTTTTGTGGTAATAATATAGAAACATCGCATAGAAACACCATAGAAACAAGAAATATTATCTCAGCGTAATTTGGATATCAGGGTTTGTAATCAACAGAATAATCAATAATTGTATTGATATAAGAATATTAATAAGGGTTAAAACAATCACTGTAAATGTCAAAATTAATAGCGGGCATAGTATGCATGGTTATGTTAAAAAATGTTAAAGATCATGACTTTGCACAAAAAGCATATAAATAGGCTGAATTTTTGTGATGTATCCAAAGCATTAGGTGATTCCTGTGCTTCCGCAGTGCTGCAATAAAGAAGTGCCTGCTTATCTACGTGTAGATAAGTTCTTGTCGGTTTTACCATCTTTCCCTTTGAAAACCGCAACTCTGGAGCCAACCCTTTTGCCAAGGCAATTCGATTCATTAAACAGCAGTTCTTCCACTGGACAGCTTTCTGCCAGTCTAGTAATTTTAGTCGTGTCTGTGCAGGCAGGTGACAGAGGCAAAGTATATCCTTAGAATTTGATCTACTTGGTCTTTTAAGACTGAAATTAAAGAAGTCAGTCGAGGAATTTAATGTACTACACACTTGTTGATGGCAGCACTTGAATATCGCTTTTGACTTAGACAGTTTTTCATAAGATTGGTGAAGTGTTTGCATACAGGAATTGTATGCATGACATAACTTAGTTAGAGGTTTTGATTTTACAAGGACTTGCTCTTCCTTAAAATACAAAGGAATCCAGGTATCATTACCTACAATTCTCTTGGAGAACAAATGTTACAAAAGTAACAAGCTGTTGCTTAGCAAGTTGACAAACAGGAGAAAGGGTTTGCAAGTACTGGCAACCAGGTGTAGTTTGCCTTCCCTCTCTTTTTTCCATGTTTTAAGCCTGTAAAGACACTAATTAATATCAGTCACATCCTCCTCTATCTTGATTAAGGAAGTGGAACATCTCCCTTATGAGGAAAGGCTGAAGGAGCTGGGTCTCTCTAGCTTGGAGTAGACTGCGGAGCAACCCCATTAATGTTTATAAATATGTAAAGGATGAGTGTCAGGAGGATGGAGTCAGACTCTTCTCTATCATGTCCAATGACAGGACAGGGGACAACAGGTGTAAGCTGGAGCATAGGAGGTTCCACAAAAACATTAGGAAAAACTTTTTCGCTGTGAGGGTGACCAAGCACTGGCACAGGCTGCCCAGGGAGGTTGTGGAGTCTCCTTCTCTGGAGACTTTCAAAACCCTCCTGGACGCGTTCAAGTGTGACCTATTCTGGGTGATCCTGCTTTGTCAGGGATTTTGGACTAGATGGTCTTATGAGGTCCCTTCCAACCCCTAGCATTCTGTGATTCTGTGACAACACAGAAAGGAGGAATAAATCCACCAAGATAGACATTTAGGTTTTGATTATCTTACCTGAACTGTGGTTTTACAGTGCTGTAAACCTGCTGACTTGCATTCTGTTCCCTTTGAATTTAGTAATACTACATAATCATAAAACTCGTCTCTGACAAACACACCAGACCTTAATATATCACTCTGCGTTTTAAGAGTGTTCAGGAAGCATATATTTCAGTCTTCTTTCCTCCTTCCTCTAGAAAAAAAAAAAGCCCAACCAATCAAAAAACCTAAAACAATCCAATCCATCTCACTCTGAGACGTATTTAATAAAAGCAAGGAAAGATACAAAACAAAAGACGACCTGATTTATATGGTAGAACACCAGAGGAACTGAGGTGGAAGTGATCTTTAAAATCTATGGATTACATGGATCCTTCAAGGACCAGCTGGTATAAAATGTTCACTTAAACACTGCTTGAAAATGTCATTGGTCAGAGTCAGGCTATCTTTGCTTTTCTATATATATACTTGCTTGACTATATATGATTTTTCTTAAAATTATTTTCTGCTGTCATAGCCATCTTTCCTTAATACATGCTTTAATATAAAACCATAGAGCTCAAAGCAGTATTTAGATATTTTTTTCTCTGAGCAGCTGATGGTTGGAGCTGAGAAGTAACTGGAAAATCTTATTTTGCCAGTCCAGAAAAAATAAAATGGATCTTGTAACAATTTTCACACTGTATTATCAGAATGCGTTATCCATCATAAGTATGAACCATGGTAAAGACATTAAAAAATTAAAGGTCTTGCTTCATTTCAAGACAGAAGTACATTTCAAATCAAACTGCTAGAATAGGTTATCTTGATTCTTTTTGGTAAAAAACATATATATCAGAGGTGTCCCAGTAAACACACTAAAAATACCAATTAATGTTTTTCTACAAATGCCAAAAGTAGATTAACCTGTAGCCCCCCAGATGACAGAAATCTGGTTCTTAAGAAATACTATTGAGTAAAAGTTTCATAACTGCTTTGGAGCAAGCTAACTTACTTCCTTTTACAATTTAGTAAAAGGAATCCTGTGGCCAGCAGGAAAAAGTAAACCAAAACTTTCCAGTCTTGGACTTTAAAAATTACAAAGTCAAACTTAAGTACCATAAGACATGCTGACACGCTGAAATATAGTTTGGTAAACAACCTCATCTTTTTCCACCTCAACTCACCCCAGAAGCTATATTTTCGCTTGCACCTAGTCATTAGCCTTGGAAGAAGATCAACTCTCATGGAAGATCAACTCTCATTCACTAAGGCAAGCTCAACAGCAATAAAACAAATTAGTATACCAGATTATGCAATACTCAAATTAAAAATCTGACAAAGCATTTAAAATATTTAAAATGCATTTTTCAAACTGGAAACTTGTTTGAGGTTTCTACTGGAAAGATTACTCTCATATACCTATTTTTAATTTTGTATTCCTGTTTCCCAAAGCCAAGCTTGAATATAATTTAATTTTTACAGAACTGTAATTTGAATTAAACATTGGAAAGTACCACTATGAAAAATTCAAGATGTCACTGAAGTAATGAAACTGTTTTGAAATTAATTCACAAGATCACCTGCAATCCAAACATTTCTCGCACTACTGTGGAGAATTAGGAAAGCAGTTTGATTTGAAAAGGCACGTAAGAAAAATGGCTTCTGATGGAATCAATTTCTATAGTAAAAAGTTAGGAATAAATGCAATGCGAAGAAAAATACTTGTTGTTTGCAAGAAGCTCAAGGACATGAAGACAGCTACAGAAAATTGTTCTTAAAAACAAGTATTTTATTCCTACACCTGCAGTACCCTCTTGCCAGATATGTACTTGGCTAGCCAGATGTCTTGCCTGTTGTGCCGATTTGGTAACCTAGTTACAGTAAACAAGAGATGCTTGAACGACAAAGGGAAATACTGCATTTTCTGAGCAAAAAGAACTGATTTTTTTTTTTTGTCAAATGCATCAGTATTGAAGTACCAGTATTGGCTTTTGTCAAGAACATATCAGAAGTAGACAAAACAGCATGTAGACAACATGCTGTAGAGGTAGACAGCACAGCATGCTTTATGCTTTCCCAACACAGAATAAAGTTCTGAAAAAGCTGCTTCAGGAATAGATGAGGGCTGAATTTGGTTTGGAGCTATGACACAGGTTAACAAATAGGTTGCCCACATATTCTGGTGGTAATCCACATCAACCGTGAACCACAAATATGATCCACAGACTGAACTTGTCTATAGATTTTGTTTATCATTTCTTACTTAAGCCCAAATAAGACATGATGATGTTATGATAAGTCCTACAGTCAGAGATTGTGTAGAAAATTGTATGTTAATAAAAGTTACTTTCATTATTTATAGCTTTTCTGCTAACATATCATTTATCCAGTAGAACCACTCCCTTGAGTGGACTAAACTCCAAGAGCTTAGGCTGAGCAGGTTTGCATCAAAGATGCCAGCTATCAAGCAGAAGCATAGGAAACAAGGCAATCCTGTACCTTAACAAAAATCTTTGTGCAAAGAACAACTGCAGCCATTGTTATAATTCTGTGGAACATAATATTGGAAGAGGGTTTCAGTCCTGCTAGAAACTATTTATCTTAATAGTGAAAAGAAATGTAAAAAAGTACTAAGTTCCAAGATGCAGGGGACCCTCACTCTCTATAGCTTAAAATACTCTTCTACCCATGTAAAAATTCTCTGAATTAAGAACTTCATATAGCATAACACCAAAAAAGTTTCAAAGTTTATAGAAAATTTCTTTACAAAAGTTAACAGCTGTCATCTATATCCATCCTTAATTGCCATTCAGAACAGCTCTTACTCATGTTCTCTTTTCCCTGCTTACAGCGTCTCTACTCTGACAACAGCACCAAAGAAATCCATCAGTTTTCAGAGAGTGGCAGCAATAGTAACACAAATTGATTGTATCAGGAAAAAGTCTAAATATTACAGCTGAGAAAGAGTCATTTGATCATTACCAAGGAATATCTAATTTTCAGTGACTGATGGCATAAACCAAGACAAAAGGTTCATGATTACTTTAGAACAATTCTGTTAACTCAGGTAACAGCACTTCAAAGTTCATGTCACAAGATTTCCTCAAAAACAAGAATAAAGAAGTTGTTCATGTTTTAAATGTATTGGATGTACAAATTAGAAATATGACCACTAATCCATCCACTCAGCTTCAGTGTAGTCAATGCTGCCTTTATAAGCTCTGCTCCCAGCAGACCAGTTGTTTCAGAAATGATACAGACCTTTATGAATTACTGAAATGTCAATAACTGTTGGCATTAATTGGTCAGTTAGGGCCACCATTTTCACAGTTCTCAAGCAGGTCTCAGTTTCTGCTTCTCCTCAGGTAGATTTCTATTCCTAGTATTACATATTTACTTTGCTAGTATTGAAACGATGAGGTTGCTTTTCTGTATTCTCAGTATTTCATTCCTGAGCCCTCATACACAGTGATTCTACACCTGACAGCAGGCCCCAAAGCAATCATACTGACTAAACAATTACAACTACTCATAAAAATAAGCTGCACATAGAATGTAACAGAAGAACATTACCTTACAATAGTTGACACCCTCAGGGGATCCATTTTCTCTTTGCAAACACTTAGTTCCCTTTGACATTAATGAAAACTACATGAATAAAGAAAAAAGCTATAGATCCTTTGCCTGAAAAAACATGTTTGTGTCAAGTGGATATTGGCAGCCTGTTTAGCCCAGGTGATTGGTGGTGGGGTCACCCAGGATATTTGCCTGCAGGCTGCTGGTTCATATTCCATAAAACTGAAAACCGCAAGTGTCATTGCCACTCTGAAGATTGCTTGCTGATTTATTGTCTTGTTTCATTTCGTAACATTCACTTCTAAAGAGGAGTACTACTTTGGGGTGTATTCAGTAAAGTGGTCCTTCCACACCACTGTTTAAACACACTCGTACATACTAGTGCTAATTACAACAACACAATCTGTACAGTGTTGATACAATTCTCTGCCATATGTAGTAAAATTAGAGATAAACTTTTAAGTTTCCAGATCTGAATGTAGCTAGATGCAAGTAAATGTAGTTAGATGCAGCTCATTAAAAAAGTCAGAACTATCTTGTATTCAGCATTGTCTTTCATGTTCTATAAAATAATTACACAAGAACAAAAGTAAGTAAAACAAAAAAACTGTTAAAAAACCCCAAACAACAAAACAAACAAACCAGAAGGATTTAGGGGCCCGGTTAGCTCAGTCAGCTGAGCGTGGCACTAACAACGTTAAGGTCGCAGGTTCAATTCCCGTTCGGTCTCCATGTGTTGCCTGATCTAGTCGAGTGGTGGTGTCCTTGGCGGCAGGGAGGCTGGATTAAAATGATCTCTAAGGTCCCTTCCAGCTTAGGCCATTCTATGATTTATACCTCCATTTCAACACAGAACTATAGAGACCAACACATAATACGCTTCAGTTTGTAGAGTCATACACCAAAATATCTTGGGTACATCTGTTAAAGTTCAGCTTGAATTTCTGCTATGGAACCAAATGCAATAGGTTTGTGAAGGTAAGGCAACAACAATAAAAAAACCCACAAACAAACCAAAAACCCCAATGAAAACAAATAAAGAAAATAAGAGAGTCAGGAGGAACAGGAAATGTATAGTTGTCTAGTAAAGCTTCCCAAAACTCTTTCTCCTCCTCAAAAAAAATTAAAAAAGAAATTTTCTGCCCTATTCACCCATTGTTAGCCCTTTTGTCAACCTTCTCGTTGATTTTTTTTTTTCCCCCATATTTCCTTAGTGATGCCTGGAAATCTAAGTTTGCTTTTAATCACCTCTGTATAAATAACAAAATCATTGTCTAGCTTTTTCCACGAATAAGTTCTCCAAAATCCAGCTAAATCCAGCTACGTATCTAAATTATATTTTCTTATTAACAAATTATGCACAATCAGTAACACTTGTCAGAGCCAGGCTACAATTTCCATAGGGCTTTACAGTGGAAAAGACAGAGGCTGCTTAAGATTTCAATGATACTAAATTAAGTACTATTTCAGCCAACACGTCTGCCTAATGATGCCTTATACTTTGTGTTGTGTTCATACAAGTTTTCCTCTGAATGGTAGATCAGTTCTGTCCATATCACATGACTGGGGTTTGATCTTGTCATTAATCTCATGAACAAGACGTTCAGACAAAGCCACTCTCCCATGTCAGTACATTTGTCTTCTAGAAGACAGAAAAAAGCCCTTTTCAATATCCAAGATTCAATTTCTTAACACGACTAAAAGCAATTGTAGATCTCTTCATGAAAACAGACTGGACTGACACAAAGGAAGAAAGAGTAATCTTTTATAATTCTGCATCTGCTATTAGGGACGGCATAGAAACCTAAATTACGGACACACAACATTATGAGAATTTGTGCATCACAGATCAACCCTCTAATTTCACTCCTGTTTATTCCATGTCAAGTCACTAGGAGACATGTAATATTCTTCTATGTCATTAGTTCCTATCACAGAGTTAAAGAGCCATGACTTTCTCTGGGTACTATATGTCTATTATAAGAGAAGTTTGGTGAGCTTGAGGAGAGACACTTCTGGGGATTAGTGCTCAATGACGACAAACAGCAAACCCAATGTCTCTTTATCAGGTTTAAGCAAAAGGAATTCAGTGACTGTTTTGAAAGAATGAGAATACATACTCATATCATCTAAGGCAACAGTGTGATCCATTTTTAGACTCAGCCTACATATGATATGTTTTTTCCAGAGGAGTTTCCTCCAAAGAAATCCTCTTTTACACATTTCTAATTCTTACTGCTTTGCATCAGTACAGAGGTAGAGCAATGGGGCCATAACCCACAACAACTTGTTCCCAGCTTTTAATATGATAGAATCATATAAAATAAAAAAGGCAGAATTTGGTTTTTTCCCTATGAGGTTTTGTTTACATTTTTCCTTAAAGTTAAAAAATACCTAATTTTAGTGGTCCACAAGATTCCTAACTGGTATTTAGGCTGGCAGATTTCAAACAGAAATTATTTTTGACTTTTGTACTGACATATGGCAAGTACAAATGGAGCCAAACAGGAACACTATCCCACCAGGATGAGAAATAGTTGCAATTGTTTCAGCTAGCACAATCTGCATGTGCAATATTATACTGTGTGATAGAAAGAAATCAAAGCTATATTTATTGAAATAGAGGGCACTGGGAAACCTTGCCACGAGGAAAAAAGGGCAGATGAGTGGAAGACCCCAGATATGAAGGAAGGCAATACATGAGTCCCTGAATGAGAAGGGTGTTGTGGAGTATGATGTTAAGGCACAACACTTTTGTGGTGTAATTGTAAGAATGCAAAGCCTCTAAGCTTAACCTATATTGTCATGGTAACACTTTTGCAGTAATTGTTCTTGCAAATACAATACACTTCTCTACTAGAATTTTGCCAGTAGAGATATGGCAACAACAGAGGGAAAGATTAATATACCCACAATTAAGAAAAAGCTTTAAGAGAAAATGAACACTAAATCCATTTGAAGGAATCGTTATCTACCTGTAGATATTTATCAAAGAGAGATATCATATCAAAGCAGTTGAGTTAATTCATCATTAATTGCCTGTAAAGTTTCTTAAAACCAGAGAGCAACCATTGTTAAGACGTGGTTGTTAGATATTGGTTATCTTTACAAATTCAGAACTGGAAATAAATTCACTGCCTTTAGTCACAGCGAGGTAACTGTTGGCCTTTTGAAAGGTAACTGTTTATCTCTGGATGCACACTATGATGTAAAAAAAATTATCCAACATTTTGAGATAAACAAACCACACAGTGATGACATGCAATTGTAATCTCAGAACACAAAGGATTTTTTTTTTGCAAGCAGTTTTTGAACCGTCCCTATTTCGAACTGTCCATCCATGTGGTAAATTTTAAACCATTATTAACATGCCAAAAGGTCATTGCTGTGGAGACCAGCTTCAGGGCAGCTAAGACTGCACTGAGGAAGGGATCTGAAGCAAAAAGAACTGTCAAAAAGCTCTTTTGGGGACTTTTTTGAAGCCGGGAAAAGAGTTTTGCCTGTGCTCGGGGCTGGCAGCTTGTGGGTGGACTGCCCAGCTAGCGTTGATGGAGCCAGCACCACCCACTGTTGATCAGGCCAACAGGCTATAAGAAGCCTCACGGAGGTCAGCAACTAGTCAATGCCCACAGGGCAAGCAAACAATATCAACATGTGCTTTAGTGGGTGTCACAGAGGGCTGCAGCTTGTAGAGCAGGGTGCTGAACCTCTCCCAGTGTACAAGGTAAGTTCAATTTCTCTAAGTGGTCAGAGGTCAAGGGCACTCATTCTAACTGACCCTCAAGTCGCAAGGAGTCAGTCACTTGTAGAGATCCAGCCATCATAGAATGATAGAATGATAGAATGATAGAATCATAGAATCATAGAACGCTAGGTGTTGGAAAGGATCTCTAGAAATCTTCTAGTCTCCTTTGCCACAAGGGCACATTGCTGTTCCATGGACAACTTACTGTCCACTAGGACATGGCTGCTACCTGGCCGAAGGCTGTTGTCAGAAAAACTGTGGGCACCCAGACAGAGGCCTCATGCAAACCTGTAGGTGTCCAGGCCGAAGGCTGCTGAAGCCTGGCACTTACAATGTGGGGTAGTGGAGACAATATCTGTGTTAGATGTGAACAGGTGGATGATCGGCTCAGCCTGGTAACTGAGCTGAAGGATGAAGTGAGGAGGTTGAGGAGTATTAGGGAGTGTGAGAGAGAGATTGACTGGTGGACCTACTCCCTGAGAGAAAGGAAACAGGTTGAGACCTCACATAAATCAGAGGTTTCCCTTCCCTCTTGTCACCAGCCAGTAGGAGGGGGCCTCAGAGAAGGGGGGAATGAAAATAAGTCACAGAAGCAGGTGAATCCCCTGCCAACCTCCCCCACTTTCCCTGCTGCCCTTGCGTAACAGGTATGGGGATCTGCAGGAGGAACTGGCTGTTGGAGAGTAGGATCCTTCACCCAGGCCAGAAGTGCCAGAAAGACTGAGTCACCATAGACCCAGCATCACAATTGGCTCCAAAAAGAAAAGCAGACAGGTCATTGTTGTAGGTGACTTTCTACTGAGGGGGGCAGAGGTGCCAATATGCTGTCCTGACCCACTTCACAGGGAAGTCTGCTGTCTTCTTGGGGCACAGGTTAGGGATGTGTTGCGCAAACCTTCTAGTAAACTCCTCTGATTATTACCTCCTTTTAGTATTTCAGGTAAGTAGTGATAAAATGGGTAGAAGGAGCCCAAAACCAATTAAAAGAGATTTTAGACCCTTGGGACAGCTGCTTAAGGGATCAGGAGCACATGAATAAGGAAATTAACAGGAAGACACAACAGGTCAACTCATGGCACCAGGACTGGTGTTATCAACCGTGCTTTGGGTTTTTTGTAGTCACGGGCTGCTATATGAGACATTTGGCCTTCTGGTGGCAGATGGGGTGCACATGTCCCAGAGGGGGAAAAGGATTTTGAGCCAGGAGTTAGCAGGGCTCATTGACAGGGTCTTAAACTAGATATGAAGGGAGAAGGAGAGAAAACCGGACCTGTTAGAAATAAGCCCAAGGGAAGCATGCCAGGACTCATAGGATGGTGGCCTAACGAGGACTCTTGCTCTGCCATTTCATTTGAGTTAGATCTGTGTGGCTGCATAGATGTAAATGCTATTGATGCATTATAGACAGGAGGGAGAGCACCTGAGGTGCTGGAGAAGGAATTACCAGTCAGCAAGTCACCTGCAATGAGGACCCAACTAAAGCACCTCCATGTGAATTGAGCGTAGTATGAGGAATAAGCAGGAGGAGATAGAGATACATGCTGGTCTGCAGGGCTATGATATCATTGGTGGCACAGAGATATGGCGGGATGACACCTGTGACTGGAGTGTGGGAATGGAAGGATATCAGCTGTTTAGGAGGGACAGACAGAGAAGAAGGAGAGGGTGTGTTGCCCTTTATATCAGTGACAGGTTGGAGGCCACAGAGCTCTGTTTGGGAATAGATAAGGAAATGACTGAGACTTTATGGGTCAGGATTAAAGGGAAGGCATGGGCAAGTGACATTGTAATGGGCATCTGCTACAGACCACCTGGCCAGCATCACCAACAGAGTGAGGCTCTCTATAGACAGATAGAAGCACTCTCACGTTCGCAAGACCTGGTCCTAATGGGTGACTTCAACCATCCTGATATCTGTTGAAGCGACAACACAGCAAGGCACAAGCAATCCAGGAGGTTCCTGGAATGCATCAATGACAACTTCCCTCTCCAAGTGGTAAAGGAGTCTACAAGAAGGGCTGCTTTTCTCAGTCTTGTTCTTACCAACAAGGAGGGGCTCATGGGCAGTGTGCAGTTCAAGGGCAGGCTCAGCTGCAGTGACCACAAAATGGTGGAGTTCAAGATCTTTAGGGAAGTGAGAAAGGAGAGCAGTAAGCTCACAACCCTGGATTTCAGGAGAGTTGACTTGGATGATCTCAGGGATCTGCTTGGTGAAATTCCATGGGATAAAGTCCTGGAGGGAAGAGTGGCCTGCGAAAGCTGGTTAATATTCAAGGATCACCTCCTTCAAGCCCAAGAGCTATGCATTCCAACAAATAGGAAAGCTGGTAAAAACACTAGGTGGCCTGCATGGATGAACAAGGATCTCCTGGACACTATCAAATGCAAAAAAGTAGCCTGCAGGACATGGAAGAAAGGACAGGCAATGTGGGAGGATTACAGAGAAGTTGACCAAGTAGACAGGGATCAGGTTAAGAAAGCTAAAGCCCTGTTGGAATTGATTCTGGTTGGAGATGTCAAGAGCAATACAAAAGGCTTCTGCAGACATGTCACTGACAAAAGGAGGACTAGGGAAAATGTAGGACCACTTTGGAAGGAAACAGGGCAGCTAGTCACACAGGATATTGAAAATGTTGAAGTGCTCACTGACTTTTTTGCCTCAGTCTTTACTGGCAAGGGCTCCAGCCACGCTGCCCCAGTTGCAGAGAGCATAGGCAGAGATTGGGGTACTGAAGAACTGCTCAATGTGAGTGAAGATCAGGTGCGGAACCATCTAAAGAACCTGAAGGTGTATAAGTGCATGGGATCTGACAAGATCCATCTGTGGGTCCTGAAAGAACTGACGGTTGAAGTCACTAAGCCACTTTCCACCATATTTGAGAAACTGTGGCAGTTTGGTGAGACTAGAAAAGAGGAAACAAAACCCCCATCTTCAAAAAGGGAAAAAAGGAAGATCAGGGGAACTATAGGCCTATCAGTCTCACCTCTCTGCCTGGCAAAGATAATGGAGCAAATCCTCCTGGAAAAGCTACTAGGGCACATGGATATAGGTGAGGTGACGGGTGGCAGCCAACATGGCTTTGCCAAAGGAGAACTGTGTCTGACAAACTTGGTGACATTCTACGATAGCATTACAGCGTCAGTGAGATAAGGGAAGTGCAGCTGATGTCATCTACCTGGACTTGTGCAAAGCATGTGACATTGTGCCGCGCGACATCTAGGTTTCTAAATTGGAGGATATGGTTTTGATGGATGGACCACTCAATGGATAAGGAATTGGCTAAATAATCTCACTCAAAGAGCTGTGATCAACAGCTCAACTTCCAAGTGGACACGAACGACAAGTGGTGTTCCACAAGGATCGGTACTGGGACCGGTGTTGTTTGACATCTTTGTTGGCGACATGGACACTGGGATAGAGTGCACCCTCAGCAAGTCTGCCAACAGCACCAAACTCTGTGGAGTGGTTGACACGCTGGAGGGAAGGGATGCCATGCAGAGGGACCTTAATAGGCTTGAGAGGTGGGCCCATGTCAACCTCATGAAGTTCAACAAGGCCAAGTGTAAGGTCCTATACCTGGGTTGAGGCAATCCCAAACACAAATATAGGCTGGGTGGAGAGCAGATTGGGAGCTCTCGGGTGTGTTGATGAGAGGCTCAACATGAGCCAGCACTGTGCACTTGCAGCCCAGTAAAGCAAACCATGTCCTGGACTGCATCAAAAGGAGTTCAGCCAGCAGATTGAGGGAGTTAATTCTCCCCATCTGCTCTGGTGAGATCCCACATGGTGTCCTGTGGCCAATTCTGGAGCCCATAGACATGGATCTGCTGGAGCTGGTCCAGAGGAGGGTCACGAATATGATTAAAGGACTGTAGAACCTCTGCTCTGAGGACAGGCTGAGACCTACTCACCTACTGTCTGCCTGCCAAGAACCTTCAGTAAGAATTATTTCTATCATGGCCCTCTAAATAGATACTACTCTAGCAATCAGAGGAAGAGAAAAAATACACCATATATAAGGCCTTATTCCATTCTCACATCCATATAAGATATATATAAGTCTAAAAGCAAAAAACAGTTACAGATTTAAAGTTAAGTTTCAAAATGCACAACCTAGAAAGTTAAATAACATTTGCAGATCCAAACTTAGACATAAAATGCAGAGAAAGGGTAATCTTTTGATGACTGGAGACAAGAAAGCTTCAAGGTGCAACAAAACAACAGACCTACTACCTTTATCCACTCCTCACACAAATATCTGTAGAAGCATGTCAAAATACTAGCAGATTTAAGAGTAACATGAACCATATTGATAATTGTACTTGGCTCTACACAAGTATTTTGTAGATCTGTAAATCCTTTCTTGCAATCATATACCTCTGTCTGAAGGTTCAGCCTTCCTGGGAAGAGTTCACAATTCAGTTTTTAGAACATACCATCCTGAGACAAGGCAGATAATGGATGTCTCGTACGTATTAGAGCTCTCTACTAGCTTTAATTATGGTCCAGAATTCCTAATGATTCTGAGTACTGCCTACTGAAATTAAGGTGTTATATTGATTACAGCCACCAAGGACTTTGCAATTATGGGAATTTTTCCTAGAATAAAAAAAGGAAGAAAGGAGAAAAATGCAAAGGATGATTCACTGAGGTACAAAGAAATACTCTTGCCTGAAAAAAAGTAGCATGTTTTCCCCTCTTTCCTTGCAGAAGAAAAAGAAAAATAAAACCATTATCCTGTATGCCTGTAGCATACATCTTTATGGAGTAATCCCTGGTGTGCAGAGACATTTTATTAGGCAAGAAACATTCCAGAAGAGAGCAAAAAAATCCAATGAACTAAGGGGTCACAGTGGGGTAAATTTTATTGGGCACATTCTTTACATTCGTAAAGCACTGAAGCAGTTAAGGTTTTAAGAATGTTTCAGTCTTGTTGTTACTTACAGGAACTCATTCCCCTTGCATAGTAAACCCCAGAACAAGCAACTATCAAGCCTATGACCCCGTAAGACAA
>NW_009730392.1:0-19828 GCF_000703405.1 Apaloderma vittatum
GAGAGATGGGAAAGCTACGAACTCGATAAAGGAGCCAAAAGCGGAGCAAGGGCATTCTCCCCGGCTGCATGCTGACGGCGCGGCGCACAGGAGAGAGGCTGTAAATAAAAGATGAGGTTCATTTAATTTTCAGTAGGATCCCGGCTTCTGGAGCCGGGGAAGGCTGCTCCCTTACTGACAGGAACCCAGGCATCGCAGGTATCGAGTTCGACCCCGTCGTGCCGGGCCGAGGGACGTGCGTCAGGCCCCTGAAAACTGAAAAATTGGACTTGAAAACTCTTCCCTAACAAGCCATCACCTCCGCTGTCATCTCCGCTTTTATTTTTACTGAAGCCTTTGTTGTACGTGATTTACTAGCAACGGAAAAAATGGATTTGTCCTGTTGTAATGAATTAATTAAACTTAATTCATGTAAATGTTGCAGCATGAAAGCTATCTCAGCCTCCTTTTTGAGTTTCTAAATGGGCTTGACGCTTCTGAAACGCGTTGCAGATTTTAGAAGCGTTAATTTTCTGCTTTCGGTGACAACATGGTTGCGTGATGCTCGGAAGATTATTCTGATCCTGGAAGAGCAATATACTGCACCAAATTACAGATTTTTGGTGAGGATAATTATTTTTAATGTAGAAGGGACTGCTTGGGGGATTTCAGTGTGCTTGTGGGATCTTTGCATGTTCACGTGCGTTGTATTTTTGATATTTTTAAAGCTAAAAAATTGAAAACAAAGGACAAGCTGAAATTTCAAAGAGTAGATGTCTTTGTTAGAGAGTTTTTTACCTGGCAACAGTTTAAATATCCTAAACATCATATCCGCCGGTAGCAATATTTTATGTTTCTAATCTCGTATAATCTCCTTGTTGTATTAAAGTCCTTTAGAATAAACCAGTTTGCTCTTGGCATGTGTCGGTGCTCTTTCTCCTATCAGCATTTAACAATGTCCTGCTTTCTTATTTGCGTTAAGCTGTCTAACCAGTTTTTTTGCAAGCCTAATGGATTCAATTTTACTTCCCGTTTCCTTAGCAGAGATGAAGTATTTTTCTCTTGTTTACCTTTGGAGCACACGGTTCTCGTTCTTCTAGTTCTGCACGGAGCAGCTAAGAGCCAGGGACACAGTGTCTGCTCGGATACTGTAGTAGTTTCTCCGGGAAGTCTAGTCATGTTAAAGCACAGCCTGTTTTTGTTCACTTTTGGACTAACTTTAGCTGGAAAACCTTTTTGGATAAAAGGTAAGCTTTCAGTTTTTGTTATATATTCAGAAGGTTTCTCCAAGTCTTTTCACGCTGTCTGATCCTGATCGTAATGATACATGCCTTGCAAATCGAGTCACCGCTCTCCCCAGGGATTAGGCTGTTAGCTGAGCTGCTAAGGGAGAAAATCATGTTCAAGGAAAAGGTGGCTGGAAAAGACTACAGGTTGAAGCGTTTCATAGTCAAGTTCCTTGTGTTTTGGGTTTTTTTTATTCCAGGATACAGTAGGTGTGTAAATGCATCATCTTCCCTACAGGACAGGGTTTGTGGCAGCTGCCATTTCTGTCACTTTCATCAGTAGTAAAGACTGTAGAAAAAAATTTCTTCAAGCAATGTGAGGGAAATTCCTGTGATTTTGCTTGAGTTCCTCATTAACTCATTTCCACTTACGATTTGGCTTCAAAGTTTAGATTTAGATGCAACGCCTGAGGTATTTCTTAGAAAGTGATATTTTTATGATGCGCATTAAAGATGTTTTCAGGCGTCAAAATTTAAATTGCTAGAACCGCATTCCCACTGTTAGTTCAACACACACAGCTCATGAAGTAGAACAGATTTTACGATTTAGGTAATAAAATTATTGAAGATGAGGAGTGAAGGCAGAAGTAAATATTGAGTGCTGATATTCTTTACTAATAGCAGCTTCCACATTTGGATTACAAGGGCAGTCTTTAATGTTAAACATATGCTACCTGCCTCTAGCTTTTACAGATCCTGACATTATCTAACAGGTAGAGATCATGATTACACTGAAGAATCCTCCTCCTTGCTTTGAATGGGTGATTCTGTGGCTTCTTTGCAATTATGAAATATTTTCACAGAAATGTGGGAGGCTGGGGGTGACTTTCTGCTACTGTAAATGAGAAGAAATCCCTTTGTTTCCTTATGTAAGAACAGTTTTGGAAGGAAGAAACCACTTTCTCTATTAAGCCCCATGTTATTGCTGATTCTGTAACCTTTTTAAAAGCCATGATTGTGTCTCTGTTGACCAAGGTCAACACTCAAACCAGATAAGAAAAAGGCAGATGAATTCACTTTCACACAATTTTAAAAAGTCACCAGAGATTGCTTCTTGGTTTCTTGAAACCATTTACCTGAAACCAGACGCTCAGCAAACTTCCTACCTTTAGCTACCTGCATTAGCGTGATGTTCTGGAGGTACAAAGGTTACAAACCTTTTGCAAAGGGCCTGACCGTCACTGCAACAAACCAAACGCGGTGTTAGTCAACGGCAGGAGGCAGCGTGCTTGAGCCAGGTAACAGAATTATATCCAGAGGACAACTCTAAGTATTCCTCTTGAAGACAATGGGGAAACGACTAGGAGCAAAGGATTGAAGAGGAAGTTGATTTAATCAAGGAAAGGACTGAAGGAAGTAGAGATATGAGCAAGAGGGAGAAGATGAGCAAGTGCGAGACCACAACGAAGAGCTTGAAGGAACTAAATTCTATTTGAGATGTTGGCATCCCTTGCACAGTTGATTTTAACTGGGACAGGTGGGTGGACAGAGAAGGTAGCTGCATAAATTTTCCATGGTACATCAGGTTAAAAGTGTAGGTCATGGAAGAAAAAAATACTTCAAAAATTATTTACAAAAATAATAATCCAGAATATGTGAGAATTAAGATTGTGTTTAAATCATTCAATATTTTTTCTTTGTGTGCTCCACAAGACTCCAGCTTTAATCTGGTTTCTTTTTGTTTAAAATCAGTTTGACCATTCCTAAACTAATTCATCACAATGACAGTACGCACCGAATACAATAAGGGATTTTTTTGTTGTTTTTCTCATTATTGAGATTCTCCGCTATGTTATTTTTGTATTAGTTGAGGAATTCGGGTTTTTTTCAAATGATAATTTGGTTTGACATTTTCTATATGAAGGAATGAGAAAAAGTGGATCTATTATCCCAGTTTATAATATAAGTAACTAAGACCAAGAGTTAAAGCCAAGGCTGCCAGCCAGTTTTAGACACCCTGTTTCAGAAATCTTTTGCTTGAATGTGCAGTTTTTAGCACTTTGTATCAGCTGTGTTTGGGGTGGTATAGTCATTAACCTTGAATACACTCAAAACAGCATTTCTGCAGAGAATGAGGCCCCATATATTTAGTTTAAACACTCAAAAATGAAAAGTAACTTGGCCATGGATTAAAATGTTCATTGTTGTGGCTTTCCTAGCACAATCCAAGAGCTCTGGCAGAGACATAATAGACCAAACTGAGCATGGGCAGTCAGGTCCCATACTGGTGAAAGTACTCTGATTCTTTCAAAATTTCAAATTTTATTTTTAGGTGTATCTGCTGAACAGATATCCAGACTTTCTACATTAGAAATAATTATTCCTCGAGGCCTGACAGGCAGAGAGAAGCATCACCCATTTTTTCATGAGGTTTGTTACTCTATCTGATTTTGTCTTCTGATATTGTCCTTTTTCACAATGCTGTCCTATATTACACACACACAAAATGTACAAGAAATATATGTATAGGTTATTTTTTGTGAAGAAATGTGCCCGACTCTATCTGTTAAGATTCTTAATGGCTTCAACTTGTTTTGAGTAAATTTGTTCTCACAAAGGTCTGTGCCCTTCAAACTTCTAGTCCTCTTACTAGCCTGGTGAGACAAAATTGAGAAGGTACATGAAGAACATTCCCATTTTTTCTGAGTAAGATTAGATGCTGAACTCAAACTTGCAGTAACATCCACACTTGTGTATCTTCTTTTGCTCATTGTCTTTGGATAACCAGAGGATTTCAACCATGTACCACCCAAAAGGTTGATGCTCACTTTGTAGAAACGGTTCCAGAGTCACACAGGTAAATGAATGAGTTAAAGGAGAAAGACCTGAGCCTTAATTATTCAGTTCTGAGGTAACTTACCTTTGTTCCACATATTGAGTTCAGGTATTTAAAAAACTGTTAATCAAAGAGCATTAGTCACCTTTGTGCAAACCAATTAAGGAAGGAAGGAGGAATCTGTGAGTTGGCTGCCGATGATTTACATAAGGAGTGTCACGACATATGATGTGGTAGTTGGGCAAGGAGTGCCCATGTGGGTTGTGCCCTTCTGTCTTCAACATGAAAATCCATAGGTTAATAGAATTTAATCTTTCCACAGGAAAGAATGTAGAGCGTCCACTAAGGCTTTGAAATATAGAAGGCACGAGGGTTAGGAATCTGCGTTTTGGTAGATACTTCAAACACACGTAGTAGTTGGACCTCTCTTCTCAAAACGTGGAACTGACAAAACCAAGTAGAAAATCGCCTGAGTGAGGGATCTCTTTTGTTCTGTTTTCAGGAACATTCCGATGACAATCTTTCTTACTCAGTTAAAACCAGGAATGGAACATATCTGCTGAAGCTGAAGAAAAATAAGTATGTAATCGTACCATCTGGAGAGTTAGTTGCAAATAGACAAGTATTTTTATACAGAAAGAAACCAGTTAAGTGGCAGATTGTAGCGGTTACAAAATGACTCTGTTAAAAGCGTCTCTGTTGTGGAACTAGCTTGCAAATAGAAGGGAATATTTTTTCTAATTGGGAAGACATTTATCTTGATTAAGTTTTTATTAGCAGCACTGGATTACATTTCAGAAAATCCTTATGGAAATGAAAATTCAGTTCAACATTAACTTTTTATTAGCAGGGTAGAGGGCTGTTAGCTATACTGTATTTGAATAATTTTTTTCTGTTACTGTGGTTCCTCATTCCTAAGCCTGTCATTGTCCAGGTCCTGAAGCAACATAGTCAGCTCAGATCCTGCGCTATGGATGTTTTAGTTAAAATATTTCAAAATAACTTATTTTCCAATTAATGCAGCTCATTCTAAAGTATTTTAATATTAATTTAAAGTATTTTAATAATAATTTAGCATGACAGTGCTGCTAACAATGTAGTACTAACTAGGATTCTTGACTTATTTCTTGCTTTCTAGACTGTTAAAAGAGCAGTAGTTTTTTTTTGTTTCCAGAAAGCTTGTTAGTGAAGACTTTGTGCTGTATACATATGGGAAGAATGGGAAACTGGAGGCAACACAATTGAAAAATGAGGTATTATATATAATAAAATATTTCTTTGTGTCAGAGTTTCCTCAAACCAGGGAGGACAAGCTTTAGGAATTGAAAGCCATATTAACAATTGGATAGAACCAAGGGTGACGACAAGGCTGTGTACGAACCTCGATGGCTTTGCAAAGCAGAAGCAAACGCACGACCGTTAGTTCTGAGTGCGTTCATAGCTCCATAATAGGACAGTGAGAATCAGTTACATTTTTTAAAATGGAAGGGAAAATGCAGGCAATGTGCATAAAGTATCTACAGAAGAAAAATATATTTGCTTGGAAAGAGGCTTTTTTGAGTTTTCACGTTTGTAGCACTTCTGTTTAGCAGTTGCCACTGAGACAAAACATGAGGTTTTATGTCTTATGAGGGAGCGGGCTGCTCACGGTGATACAGCAGCGCTGTTTTCCAAGGTGCAAAAGGAGATGCCAGGAGATTATACCAAGACTTGAATTTGAGCTACCTGATTAGGTCGCCTTTGCATAGTATGCAATTAAAGGTACAATGGCAGCATCAAAGATCTTTAGGTCCTGTATTGAACAAGCTTTATAAATACTTCTGAATTTAATTTCAACTTGAAACTGCATGTGAGCTCCGGGAGACTTAACTGGGTGCTTTGCGCATGAGACATCTCAGAACAGCCTTGGAGAAAAGCCTGTTTAAGAACAGGATGAACAATACAGATGAAAAGATTTTGCTAAAAGATGGGTTAGACTAAAAAGCTGGTTGTTTTCTGGAACCAAGGGATCAAATGCTCTTATAGGTACTCATGTCAAGTCATAGTTTGCTCCAAGAAGGCTGAGATTACTTTTAGAATAGGGAACTCTGTAAATGTCTAATAGCCAGCCTTAATGTCATGCAAATAAGAAGTCTAATTAGAAAATAAGTTTGCATTTGAAGGTAATGACCTTACTTTGTCATTAATTTTGTGGTTTTGTTGCATTTCAGACACACTGTTATTATCACGGCACTGTTGAAGGAATTGCTGACTCGGTTCTTGCTCTTAGCACGTGCGATGGCCTTAGGTATTACCTCTTGTTTTTTACTTCAGGATAATTCATTGTGCAGTGCCAAAGTAAAACAGTAAAAAAACAGTCACTATTTGTCATACAGATGGAGAGAAAACAGCATCCTATCTTGCAAATATATTTTTAAAAATATTTTGCCTTTTGATGGAGATTAAAATCTTTTACAGGTTTTAGTCACCCTCAACTATCACTTTTCCCTGTTTTCTAAAATTCCTTCACAGAAGAAAGACAACATGAGAGAGAGCATAATCTAAATATAGGCAGAACACAGACATGAACTGAGACCTCTGTTACTTGATGTGAATGTTTTGACCAGATACTTTTGTAGAAGAGCCACTACCTGAGGAAGCTTTTGCTGAACTTAAATCTCTCCTGCAACCAATTTGGTCTTTTGAATGGGCACGTTTCAAAAGATAAACCGTTCCCATGAGAAAGTTTCAACCTAAATTGAACATTTATTTGAGAAACGTAAAGGGGCCAGATTAATGCATAAAAGATGGTGACGTTCTTCCCTCAGAATCGCTCCAAATGTGTTGGCAAAATGAGGTGGCACGAGCAGCAAATTGTGCAACTATTCAGAAGAGCATGTCCCTGCTCCCCTGTGCTCCCTGAGCTTGGCTCTTCAGCTGGACTTTGGATATACTTGTCAGCTGTAATAGCCCTGTTCAGTTTGGTGTCTTTTTGACAAGCAGGAAGAGGCAAATGGAATGACGTTCACATATCCCACATATGTGGGAGATGTGAGATGCCACTCACAATAAATAACGGCATTTCATGGCGTTTGGTTAAATCAAGAATAAAATGGCCAACACATTGGTATTTCAGGTAATGCTGCTTCTCACTGAGCAAACCAGATGTTTCATTTTGGTCTTTCTGCAAACTTACCCAGACTCAAATCCCTTGGTTACCTTGTCCTCACGGTTTTTAGGATCTTCTTTCACGTGGTATTAACTGGAGGATTCTTGTTCTAAATACAATTTTGAGATTCTGTAGAACAAGAGAAGAGCTTCTGAAAGACTCTGATACAGCAAATTGGCAAGTGCCAGGTGTTTCTGAGCCATGGACAAATGCAAAATCTTTTACACTTAGCAGCACTCAGCACTACAATACTGGCTTAGTTATTGCTTTTAGCCTCTCTTTCTGTCTTAGGGCGTCTCTTTTTTGAAAATACTAGATTACTTCATCTGCATGGGGCTGGGAGTGAGACTGGAGATAAGGACTGAAAGAGATTTTTTGCATCAGCTCTGTCCCCACGAGTCAGACTCGTTTATTAACAATCTGGCTTCCCCACTAACTGATTCAAAGAGCCCACACTTGTGTACGATCAAGTATTTAAAATAAGGTCTGTTTTGTCTTTTGAGATCCTGTTGGGTGTTTGAACTTACCCCCTATATTAAGATAATTGAAGATAATAGTTTATTTCAACATAAGGGTGTGAGCAGTCCTAATTTTTTAAGTATCCAGCTGCCGTTTACTCGCCTAGTCATAACCACAAGGGAAAAATCACAGGATAATTTTTCACGCTTTTATGATTTTTAGAGGAGTTCTCTACATTGGTGGGCAATGGTATGGAATGGAGCCACTCAACACATCCGGCACGTTTGAGCATGTGTTTTACCGGTTAGAAGATATGCAGCACATCCCCTTCCAGTGTGGTGTGCTGAATGACAACCTTCACCACGAGAAGATGTTTGGGACGCAGTCTGTGAAATACACATTTTTATCAAACAGTACCTCTAGCAGGGAAACACTTCTGAGGGTAAATACTTTCCTGTTTCTCTCCTGGGCTCATACCTTCTCCTCAATCTGTTCCAGCAGCCAAGGGTCTCCAGAGCTCTTGCTTTGGCATGGTGTCATCACAGGTGGGTTTGGTCTGGAAAGCCACTATGTTGTTGCCTTATTCTCATGGACCCCAAACTGGTGGGAGCACTGCTGGGGAAGTTCTGAACGAGAAGAACAGCACAACAGAACTTGACATTGCTTGAAGCAATCCTTTAGCAGAAGAGCAGAGCTCTGCCCAAGACAGTTGTGAAAGGCATGAAGCTGCTGTTCAGCTCATGTGTCCCAGCATCTGAGTAGCAATGTATTACTGCCATACAGATATTTACGAGGAAATCTAAGGGAAGTTGATAGGTCACATTAAAAAATGCATAAATGCTTGATAAATCCCTGAAGAGGAAATCATGAGAAAGTTAAGTAAAAAAAACCCTGAATTCCTTAGTTGCAATGTTAACTTAATGTTCTTTCCAATTTGCAGAAGAAGCGAGCTGTCCTGCCGCAGAAAAGCTATGTGGAATTATTTGTGGTTGTGGATAACAACAGGGTAATGACTTGATCCAATGCTACATAGGTTTTATTAGACCATTAAATTTTTTCTCTGATATTCTCATATGATATTTTACAGTTTTTGCTGAAGAACTCTGATCCTGCTGCAGTGCAAAAGGAAACAGTTGAACTGATTAATTATGTTGATGGGGTAGGTCCAATAAGCTGCTCAAATTCAGTAATTTCTATTTTATCATAGTTTTCAAAGGAACAGCTAATACAGCAAATCTGAACAATTACGTTCTGAAACGGTATTTGGAAGTTATACAGCATTTTTAAACACATTTAAGGCACCTCACAGATCTATGCAGAAGTCTTACAGGGGTGTAGACAGAGGGAGAAATGCATTTTAAGCCATTTCTCCGTGCTCCCAGACTTTGGCTGCTCCAAGAACTTGAAGTGTCCATTAGGTTTTACATTTCCACGAAGAATAATTTCTCCTGTGTGTAATTCTGTTTTATTAAGCAAAGTGCCAGGGCTGTGGACAATTCCGTAAGCTTCCTCATCACCTGTCCCTAATTTCTCTTCAAGACAATTAGCTAAGGAAAAGAATGAATATGGTCTTTCCAGCTTCTCCAGCTGAAAGATACGCTTACGTACCTTCATGAAGGAAATAAATTTTCTTTAGACATATATTCTTTCCTCACATCAAACTGTAAATGATTCAAAGAAACTGAAGTTATGTCTCAGTGACTCTGTACAGCTTATTTACTCAGTAGCAGTGATTTCATAATTCAGTTGGAACAGACTGATGAAGAGTCATTATCGTTATGTTTTTTTTCAGATGTATAGAGCATTAAACATTCAGATTGTTTTGGTTGGATTAGAGATCTGGACAGATACAAACCACATCTCTGTCACGGATGGTTCAGCTGGAGATGTACTGAGTAGGTTCGTTTCTTGGAGGCAGAAAGATCTTCTTAAACGATCACGAAATGATGTTGGCCATCTCATAATGTAAGTGTTCATCCAGTGGAAAAACTAACCACACTGCCCTAACAACACTGCCCATGTGGTTAACATAGAAAATCTGGGGTTTGCATATGAATGAAAATATAACCAGAGTAAAATTCACTCAACTTCCAAACTGTTTTAGCCTGGAAAAATGCCAAGAGAGCATAATGAAATCTTTATAGATAATCAGCTCTGGGTGGCTCTGCTTGAGCAGGGGTGTTGGGCAAGATGAGCTCAGGAGGTGCCTTCCAGCCCCAAACATTCTGTGATTCTGTGAACTCAGCAGCACTGACACAGCAGATTGAGGTGGCTGGTCATTGTTTTCAAGCTTCATTATTTGGAGGTTCATTATTTATTGCAGTGAAACCCTGGTGAGAAATTTCTTCTTGGCTTCAAGAAGACCAGCTCTTGATTTGCAGTATTTGTCTCCGGCTAATCAGAGCCTTTTAGTAGAAATTGTGAACTTTTGGCCCCTTTTTCAACACGACCTTCAAACTGCTTTTTGTTGCAGAGGGAGAAGCTCTTATGGGGGATCCATTGGGATGGCTTTTGTGGGTACTGTCTGCTCACAAGTCCACGGAGGGTCAATCAGCACTGTAAGTACATAACATTGTGGTAACTGGAAGAATATAGCAGAGGAGCTGCCAGATTATCATAGATACACTGTTAGTGGAACAAAGATGCATCTGAACAACTGAAGGCTTTCCCCTGTGCATTTACAAAACCCAGAGTTGTACCTTCCAGGACATCCTAAATAAATAACATGCAATTTGTTGACCTGTTTCCTCCAATCAGCTCTTGAAATGGTACCATTTGTTTTACGGGCTGTCTGACATAAAGACTTCTGCATGTTTTGTACTTAGAATAAAAACGTTTTTTCCAATGTCTCTCTTCATCACATTCCAGTGCATTGGGCTAATTTAGTCCTGAAATAATTTTTTTATCACCTTTTTATAATTTAGCTAGCTCAAGGTTGCATCAGAAAAGCCCAGTCTGGTACCATTAAGGTTCATAACAACAGTGGGTTTGCGACGGGAATGCAGCTGCAAACTAATGTGTATATTTTGATCTTTATTATGGATAGACAGTGAACAAAACACACGATTCTAAAATGTCTGGGATTCTCCACAATGAGGCTGTAAATGGGCAAGAATTTTAGATTGGGCAAAACTAGCCAGAAACAAGTTTTTTCTCTTTCAGGCAGATTCTATTCTTTAACAGCCTTTGCCTTTTTTCTCTGAAGACTCCCTTGAAATCAGTGTCGTGACTGATTAACTGTGTCATTATTCAGAATATCATCCTAATGGGAGAAATCAAAAGAAAGGCAGGATCTGGCCCTACTGAAAAAACAGTGACAAACTGTCTGTCCTTGCCACTTTCGCTTTGCAATGCAATTCATATTCTCTTTGTAGCCTCTGAGAGACTTGTGGCTTGAACAAATCCATAGGTAGAAGCTTAGTAATGTCTTTAGTTTTATATTTTTTAACACTGACTCTTTTTATTAGTTGAATCATAACAATGTGTTACGTCATGCTACAGTAGTTGCGCATGAATTGGGGCATAATCTTGGAATGAAACATGACGATAAAAGGTGTCCTGCATCCTATATTATGTACAGCACAGACAAGTAAGATTTCCAGTTATTTTATTTTAATGATTGTTATTTACCTGCAGTGACTATGCTTTATAAGCTGTGAAAGTCCCATGATTCTTGAAGAACTTTTGGGAATGGGGAGTTGTTTGAAAAGTTTAACCGTAGAGGTGAATTCAACAACTTAGATCCTGACATAATTTTAATTTATTTGAAATGTTACCTGTTTTCTGACTCAGTCATTCATTATATTTTGCATTTGTACAAACTTATCTGGATTTTCTTAATTGTTTTTCGTATCAGGGTTTTTTAATTATAGTAGTGGTGTTCTGGTTTTTGTTTGTTTTTTTTTTTTCACCCTGAGAATGCTTTACATTTACTCACTGGGTTTATTCACAGATTCTCTTAACAGTTATCTTAAACAAAAACTATCAGCCTAGACTTCTTTCCATTCATTTTTTCTTTAGTTTCCCTTAAGAGAAAAAGATCATGTTATTTTATCTACTCACATTTGTACTAATAAATCAGAGTAGTTGAACACTGGAAAAAACTACTATAAGATGGTGCATTCTTGAGTTCTTAGGGACTCCAGGTTAAGGTGAATATCTGGAAAGTATTTTTTAATCAAGCATTTTTAAACTCAGAATAGACATGGAATTTCCAAGGCTTCTTTTATATAGGACACCAGAACAGTGGTCTCTTTGGCTTCTGAGAGTACTTGCATTTTTGTTATACAAAGTATTTTTAACTTCTAGTATTGTACTCTAATGCGAAATAAGTAAAAATTAAGTATCTTGTGATCTCCTTGCATTATGAAACACAGTATTTATTACAGATTAACAATATTTTAAGGGCTTGAGTTGTATTTTTTCCTGTAGGCAAAATATTTGTTATAAAAGAGTACTATTATACTTTTTCAGTGGATCCAGGAATTTCAGCACCTGCAGTGCTGATGATTTTGAGAACCTCATTCTAAATGGAGGAGGAAATTGCCTTAGAAATCCTCCCAAAACAAGTAATGTTTACAAGGAACCTGTCTGTGGTAATAATGTGGTCGATAGCAATGAAGAATGCGACTGTGGAAAACCACAGGTAACGAATGAAATTCAACTGGATTTTTGTTGTATATCAATCATATCACATCACATCACATCACATCACATCACATCACATCACATCACATCACATCACATCACATCATATCATATCATATCATATCATATCAAACTTGCATAACACTGGCCTTTTGGTATGACGGATTTGCATTAATATCTGAGGAGTTTTCCTTGCAAATTTAGGGGTTTGCATGCAATATGAAGACAAATCTTAGAAAGAGCCTAAAATCATACTCTGATCTTCTTATGAACTCAGTTAAGGGCTGCTGGACTTTGCAGAACTTTGAGCCAATGCCTAAGAAAGAAAAGCATTTCAGTGCAGAATATGTGGATTTTGTGCTGGTTTTAGCAACGTGGATATTTCTGTTACATAAAAGAGACTACTCACCTATAGAGCACTTACAGATTTCCAAAGTGTAACCCTTCCTTTTGTTGGTCGTATTTGCACTGTCAGAATGTCCCCCAGATAACGGGATATATTGACTCATCTTTTAGAAAATAAAGGTGTCTCAAAAAAGACACCAATAAATCAAAAGGCTGTCAGCAAACCCATGTTCTGTTGTTTCGGTCTTCTTCTAAGTCAGGGACAGATACGAAGATTTCTCTACAGCAAACTGCTGGTGTGGTGGAAAAATAAGATGAGAGGAGGGGTGTTAAGAAGTGTCATTTAAAACCCAAAGTGTTCAGCTTCTTTTAGTGTCCACTTAACTTGTAAACACAGGGAAACAGGTGTCCTCCTGATGACTTTTGGTAAAAAAAGCACAACCAAATTGTGTGCTGGTTTCTGTTAGAGCAGAAGGCCGTCAACCTCAGAACATGCCAGTGAGATGGTGTATTTTAAATTTGGTTTGTCCAAGTGTTTGGCTTGATGATGTACTTTCCTAGCTCCATAGTGAGGTAAAAACATTGTGCCCCCTTGCCCACGGTTGTTCTTCAGGAATGCACCAACCCTTGCTGTGACGCTGCAACCTGCAAACTCACGCCTGGATCGCAATGCGCTCAAGGACTGTGCTGCACAAATTGCAAGGTAGGCTGCATGTCGTCAAGCTAAACTGACACTATTCACTAGTGGGTTTTTAACGTTTGAAAAGAGCTATCACAGCGCTCTCAACATCTTTTTATTATCCAACTGCATTTGCCAGGAGAGAGCACATAAAGCAGAGAATTTGTGTCCAGCAGCTCTCGGCTGGTAGCTTAGAAGTGTAATGTCATCTCTGTGTCATCCTTCACAGGAGCCGTCAGAGCACTCAGTAGTAGTGATCTCCATCATGCAATATCAAGTTCCTCCAAAGTCTGTGACAGTTCTCTGCATTTTAATTTGTACTCGTGTACTCGTTTGTACAATGTACCCAAGCCCTCTGCAGGCTCAGCCCATAGACCTTATAGCTATGCCCTATGAAACTGAGGGAGATTTGGGATATTCGTTACAATCTGAAAAACTATTCCATCTTCCTTAAACCACGAGAAGTTCCCAGTTGCTGTCATTTCCTGTTAAAACTTCACCCTATCACAAAATAAAAAGCAGGGTGGCCTTCCTCTCTGGTTCTAGTTTAAAGTGGCGGGAGCAGAGTGCAGATCGAAAAGGGATTTCTGTGATCTGCCTGAATACTGCAACGGAAGCAACGCCTACTGCCCAGACGACGTTTATATCATGAATGGCTACCCCTGTGACAACACGAAGGCCTATTGCTACTACGGAGTATGCCAGAGTTTTGATTCACAATGTGAATCTATATATGGAAAAGGTATGTTTATAATTTACCGTAAAAAAGACTTGTAGACTCCCAACTGACACTTCTGATTTTTCTTTCTTTTTCTCGTATTCTTAAAACGCGCACTCAGACTCACCGTTTTTGTACAGGGGCACGAAAAGCACCTGACATATGCTTCGAAAAAGCGAATATCAAAGGAGATCGGTTTGGAAACTGTGGAATGAAAGGTGGCACGTACAAGAAATGTGCTGTTCAGTAAGTTTTTGGCAAACAAAATCTAACCCTAGTATCTTCCACGTAAAAAACAGATTCTGCTGCAAACTCTTAGAGCACAAGGTTGAAAAGAATACGTCCTTGAAACGCAAATTAAAACTTTGTCAGGCTGGTGTATTTGCACTGATTTTTTTTTTTTTCCTGTTCACCTTGTCTCTGAGTGTTGTTCATTCACTACAGGCACAGTCTGTGCGGCAAGCTCCAGTGCACATCTGTTAGTCTTCAAAACCTTCCCGCTTGGAGTGTTGTCAATAATGCGTCTGGGGTTTTATGCTGGTCTTCTGACTTTGACCTGGGATCAGATATCCCTGATCCTGCGCAAGTTCATGACGGAACAGCCTGTGGAGAAAAGAAGGTAAAATGAATCAGAGCAGCATTACAGAATCTAATCCATCAACCGGAAAATTCTTGACTTTCAAAAGCATTCCATAGTTCTCTTGTTTGTATGCCATAATACAATAAAAAAATCTGCTATTTCAAAATACACAATTAATTAGCTCTTCAAAAACTGGGATGCTACATATCAGTGAACTTCATTATCATTTATTCAAATTACTCCATCAAAATGCATCCATAGACTTAAGAAAGTATAAGAGAAATGCAGCTAGAACATTGTGAAGTACTGAATGTTCTATCAGCTCTTTTCCTGACGCTTAAGCAAAAGACTTGTATGCGTTTATACAGTATATTTATGAAAGGGGTTTTTTTTTGAAACTTTGTGTTTGAAAGGCACTAATTACTTTTTCCAGGCCTGTGTTGATTTTGAGTGTGTTGATGCAAGTCATCTGGGCTACAGCTGTGATGTAAAGCAGAAGTGTAACGACAATGGCGTGAGTAGATGGTGTTTTCGTGCCCTTCTACAGGTGGAGATAGGTGCAAAATCCCTGCCTAAAAGCAATGACTAGCCAGATGGCTTTGTCTTCCTTTGACCTGTATTAAAAAAGTCCAACATTTTAATCTGTAATTCATGTAAACCTCTTAGCACTAACACCGAGAGACATTTCTTCTGCATTTCCCCAGGGAAGTTTACAATATGTCGAGTTTTACAATACTTCTGAGATGTCAAGGAAAATATTCCTTGAAGGAGGGCAGTCTAGTGATGCCTAATTTATTTATTTTCACATTTAAAAAAAAAAGAGAGTCCAAAGGGAAAACTGAGAAGGTCTTTGGACCAAAATCTATTGCAGACAAATAACAAAACAAAGATTAACTCCTACAGAGGAAGGCCTGGTGTCGGTATTGCTCAGTGTCCTGGGATATTACAGAGGGGGTGAGCTTATCCCCAGCTACCACTTCACATATTTCATAGAATCATAGAATCCTAGAATGGCCTAGGCTGGAAGGGACCTTAGAGATCATCTAATCCAACCTCCCTGTCATGGGCAGGGACGCCTCTCAACTAGATCAGGCTGCTCAAGGCCTCATCCAACCTGGCCTTGAACACCTCCAGGGAGGGGGCAGCCACAAATTCTCTGGACAATTTATTCCGGAGTGTTGCCACCCTCACATTGAAGAATTTTTTCTTAAGACCTAAGCTAAGTCTGTTTTCCTTTAACTTAAATTCATTTCCTCTTGTCCTGTAGGTAGACACTCTTGTGGAAAGTCCCTTCCTAGCCTTTCTGTAGGGTCCCTTCAGGCACTGGCAGGCAGTGATAAGGTCCCCTCAGAGTCTTCTCTTCTCCAGGCTGAACAATCCCAGCTCCCTCAGCCTGTCCTCACAGCAGAGCTGCTCCAGCCCCTGGATCATCTTTGTGGCTTCCTCTGAACTCATTCCAACAGATCTATGTCCCCTTTCTATGCAACACTTCTCATTTCCATGCGCAATTCTTAACCCAGGACTCCAAACCCATACTGGAGGAGGCTGAAAGCGGCCGTTCCCAGAAAGGCGGTACTCGTTTGACTAATCCCTGTTGTATCGACCCTAGGTGTGTAACAACAACGGGAACTGCCACTGCGATCCCGGGTGGGCGCCACCGTTCTGTAACCGCTCAGGCTATGGTGGCAGCGTTGACAGCGGTCCCCCTCATATAGGTAGGATGCTGAAACTGGTTTTTGTTCTGCTCCCAGAGCCTGAGGAAATAATCTGCTAACAACAGGGGCTTTTTCAGACTCTTTTCAACTCTTTGTTTGCTGGTGCGGGTTTTTTTTTGCATGGGACACTTAATCCTGGACTGACTTGAAGAACAAACATTATTAGCTGACGTGTAGGTCTGCAGACATCAAGGAAGTTGGTCCAAGGGAGAATTTGACTTCTGCTTGTCTGAGATAAAAGGCAATATATCAGCTACTTAGAATTACTGTTGCATGTTTTAAGCAGTTAGATATTTAGGTAGTTACTCTGGTATTTAAAATAATGTTCTGGTAAAATGTCACAGAGGGAGACTATAGCTTGAGAATGAAAGCAGCATGGACAGGGTCTCACAGAAATGAGAGGGGTTAGGGCAGCGCATGCAGCAAGGAAAAATGAAGATTTTGCTGGTCTTCACACAAAACATGCAAAAGTTTTGTATTAGTAAAAACTTAGGAAAGCAAAAGAAGACACACACATCCGCTGAGGGTAAGCAAATTCAAAAAGAATGTGCCTGCTTTAGAAATCTTGAAAAAAATATATAGGAAAGGAAAATATTTGTGTGTTATATACAACATTGTGTGCGTAAGGCAAAAAGAGCTTGTGACAACATAAGGCCAAATCTTCCTTTTCTGATAGCATTTTACAAATTTCAGTGGAGTTACTCATTTTAATCTATAATAATTCAGTGGAGTTACTTCTTTTAATCTATAGTAATTTGAAGACTGTAGTTTTTATAGCAGAAAGGTATTTTTAGCAGAAAATAACGCTTTGATATGAGGTTGAGTTAGATTACTCTTACAAGATTTCAATTCTTTTTCTCTAGATACTTCACTTCGGGATGGCCTACTTGTTTTTTTCCTCCTTGTGTTGCCAGTACTATCTCTTACTGTATTAGCAGTAATTAAGCGTGATGCAATAAGAAGAAAGTTTTGCAGGAAAAGTAGAAGACAACACAGGTATTTCACTTATTACAAATGCATATTTCAACCCTTGAGAGCATACTCCAGTTTAATTTAGCAAGCCAGTTAGATCCTTTATCTGTACAAAGAATTCCATCCTCCTAAAAGAAAAGGATATCCCTGCTAATAGTTACAGCAGGTAGTTTAAGAGCTGTTACTCTGCTATTAGGTAGTTTAATCCTTACACTTTAGCTGTCAGTTTTCAAGCATTTTTTTTCCCAAAATACACTGCACTTTCCTAATTGTTATTGACAATTGTATTTCACGGACACAGGGGCATGGCATATTGAATTTATTCATCCAGACCAGAAAGGGGTGGAGCCAGAAACAGAATCCAGATTTCTGAGCTGTAGCCTCATCCCTTGAAAAACACTGTGGTTAAACCTAACAGATTTGGGTGGGTTTTTTTGTTTGATGTTGTGTTTTTTATTTCAGAAATAACAATGTGCAGCAACCAAAGCAAAATAATGGACCAAGTAATAACACAAGAACCAATCAGGTAAGATAGATGCACAGTTGTGTTATTTCATGTTGAGTAATCCAAATTATACAGTGCCTTTTCTCCAATGTAGTCACTGATGACTTTGTAGATTTTTGGTACATTAAAACCATCTGACTTTCCAAGTATTTAAACTAATTTATAATATGTTAGACAGGATTTCTGTTAGGGTGAGCATGAGTTTTATTGCCTGCGCTGTCCACACAGGCTGTAAGCAGTATGGGATGGGACAGGCTGCTACTTAGCACAAGAGCCAAAGACTTTGAATGCTTTGGCCAAATACCAGAGAAGCTGCTTACCCAAGCTGTGGATCTAGTTCTGATAAAACAAAATAAAAACTATCAGAACAAAATGTTGCAAGAGAATAGGAAGAATGTTTCAAGGAATGAAAATTAGCTCTAAAATAGCACTAGCTTAATACTGGATAAATTAACCACATTTTGAAACCTGGGGTGTTGTTATATTGAATTTCTGTGACATCTTTTCCAGCCTGCCACACCAAGTCCTGACTTTTTTACCATATCACATGCCCCTGGTCCAAGGTTTGTAGTTTTTAAAACCTTCTTTACTTTCTGTTTGCTACGTTTACTTTGCTGTATCATTGTACATGAAGTTCCTAATGTCTCGTGTCGTGCTGAGGAGGATTTTTCATGCAGCATCATATGAGATATAACAGACTAAATGCTGGAAGGAGAAATGCTCTTTTAATGTGTATAAAAACCAGCATAATGGGACACATAAATGCTACTCGAGAGAGGGAGGAGCAGAGAGAGAGATATATATGTATATATGCTAGCAACTGTATAACCAGTTTAGAAATACCAGTTGTCTTCAGGTCATAAAATACTTCACAAAAGGTGTTTTCCACACTTCAGGCAGCCAGTACAAACCCAGCTCCCTGCAGTTTCTTCAGGACCTCAACGACCTGCAGTCCCACCTCGACCAGCTGTCTGAAAAGTTTCTTGGGGGCCCTCAAGCAATTCTGACAAGTAACTGGTCTGAAAAAATAATATTTATGATTGCAGTCCCCCAGTGCTCTCCTTCTGCAGCCAAAACGCCTTCTGAAAACACATACCTCTGGAAAAGACTTGATGCTAAGAGGCACCAAACACAGATTTTGTAACGTCCCATTATTTTTTTAATTGCTGCTGGCTGCGTTTGTGCCTCTTCTACCTCACATCTGGAAGACGGAGTCCGACCCTAGGCAGACTAGCAATGGAAAGAAACTCTGTAGATAATGTATCTGAGTCTAAAAGAAACAAATTATCTCTGCTGTTACAGAAAACCTGGTGTTTAAAATAGTGTTTTAATGTTCACTGGGCATTACAGCTTCAGATTTTTTCTACAAGCTGATTCCATGACAAAAGCAACAGGTACCTTCTGTCACCGATCAGAAAGAGGTACCAGTTTAAAAGAAAATGCATGAAGTTTCATCGTTTGTCCGAATGGCGACTAACGGAAAAGCAGCTGCAAGGCAGAAAAGACCCTGGCAGGAAGGAGGCTGTGGAGTCTGGTGCATCTGTGCACGGAAAGTAAATCACGCTGGCCCTGTTCACAGGCAAAGTTTGGGAAAACAAACTTGCAAAAAGAGTGAACAGATTATGGGATGGCCTCGCCAAGAAAATATTTCTAATCCCTTCTGTGACCATTTTGCTAAGAGCAGGACAAAAGAACCCACAGCACAGTGCAGGTAAAAATCAGCCCAAGCAAAGAGTGTATTCCAAAGAACTGTCATCTTCCTTAATTCCTCGGAATCTTGAATTGTTATTACTAAACATTCCTACCTTTTAGGCTTTAATAAGCATAATCCTACATTAATATAACTTAAAGTAAATCACTGGGGCAGCACACTTTGTTGCGTCTTAATTTTATGACCATAACAAAACCCACCGCTGGGTCGCCAGACGCTTCTGGGTCGAATAAACTGTCGAAAATAAATAAATAATAATTACATTTTAAAATCGATAAATAAATAAACTGTCGAAACAAAGACGGGCA